>NC_090175.1:48579104-48879104 GCF_024679245.1 Pseudorasbora parva
GATGTTCTGAAGGCCAAAAAATTAGATAACAATAGCTTGAAAACCATGTCACTTGGCACCGCTGCGGATTGAAGAACACACTGACACAAAGACTAAAAGACGGGACGAAGCCGTAGCCGAAGCCTCGCGCCAGTTTCATATGTTTTAAAGGTTAATCACATATTTTTTTAGGGGGGGCTGATGCATAAGTTCATAAAAAAGGGCCTAGTGAGGCCCATGGTTATGACAGTATTAGCCTACTTGATCAATTTACACTAAACAGCTATCTCTGATGTAAAAAAAAATTTATTCAAATGAACTGCTATAATGTTCTGCACCTGAAATGAGCATGGCGTGTGGTCCGTCCAGTACTAATATTCAGTGTAATGTTTTTCTCAACCTTATGATAGAGCGACCAGCTTAGTAGAGAACAAGTCCTACAAGTAACCAATAAGTAGGCTAACATACCTGTATATTTCGCTTTCTTTTTTTATATTTTCTCGTTTTTCTTTTTACGATACTGAGCCCCTGATGGCTTTGACCTTTTCATGATGATGAAACTAAAGCACGCTGTAACGAGTAGAAATATAGTGTGGCCCCTTTAAGAGAGTTGCGCGCGCTCCCTGCAAACGAAGTCTGCATTTTGTGAATGTGCGCACTGAGTCTTGAGCTCCCATGTGTGGGGATTATTATGGGAGTTCAGCGGGGAATAAAGTGATGTTAATCGCCTCCGTGTTTACATCCACTCCAGTTACATTAAGTGAGCTATCCGCATTTTTCACTCGGACACAAGCGTTACAACGCCACGGATGACGACGTTCCCTGCCGCCCTCTACATGATCTCATTTCATTACAGCAGCGCCTCTATCACCATGGCGACTTCACTCCAATAATCGCAACTAATCATAATGCCTTGAAATAGCAAAAGTACGAAATATTAATAATAAAATATATATGAAATAACTAAAAAATCTTGTTGGGGCGGGGGCTCACTGGCGCCCCCCAGCTGTTGGCGCCCTAGGCGACCGCCTAGTTTGCCTATGCCTAGAAACGGCACTGGATACATGATGTGGATACTGGATAGGTGAATCTTCTCCCTAATAGGATACAATACATCCAGACCTTGATCAATATGGAGAATGTACCCTTGTTAACACTGCGTTGCTGTCTCCTTTAAAATATTTTTTTAACATTTAAATAGAAGTGGGATGGCTGCTCTTCTGCAAGATATGTCTAATGGAATAATGTGATGGACCGTAAAATGACCCTCTTTGCATTATAATGCTTATAGGTGCTTTACATACATGTTTGTGTGTTTGGTGTGCATTCATGTGGTCCAGTTGGTTGAATCACTCCATTAAGCTACTCCTTTGGTGTTGAGAAACTGGGCCAACTAAATCAATTACCCTATTCACTAACGAATAGAGGCAATTTGCATAATAAGCCTCAGAATGTGCTGAGGTTATATTGATAGGAGACAAGTATGGTTTTGTGATTAGATTGTGCATTATTGTCTTATTGACCCTCCACGGCAGGCCATGATGATTTTCATTACAGCTCAAATTGAGCTGGATAGTTAGCATCTGGAAGAGATGAGAGGAGTTAATCAATTTAGCTATGAGGACACACACACACATACACGTTGACTCGCTTTTGCAAATCCCGACCCACATAAACTCATCCCACCCCCCACCCCGCCACAAACAAATTTCCCTTGTCAACTACCTCCAGAAAGCACAATTACATCCACCCGTACAGTATTAGCACTTTCTCTCCCTTTAATCCAGCAGATACAAAGACTTGCACACACACTTTTGCAGCAAATTTGATGGAATTGAACTCTTGCTGTGGGTAATTTCTCTCACTCTGCAAGGTCAAGTGGAAAAGTGCTCTCCCAGTCAGAGTCTATTTGTATCAAACATCCTTTCTTTATCTCCAGAAGACATAATGCGCACACGCACACAAACAAACAAACAAACAGCTTCCTCTCATGTAAATACATGTTGCCTTTTTGCTTACTTTTTAGATGTCCATTCTTATTTGAAAATTGACATCAAACAAAGATTGGCCAAAATGTCGGTACTGAAAAAATAGTGAGATCAAAATTCAAAAATGTATGTTTTGTGATGTGATATTTAGACAGAAATGTATTAATTTGTTACTGGAGAATGTATCAATAAAAAAAGCGCCTAAACAAAATTGCATGGGATTTATTTTTTTTGGAAACATTTTTGTGATATCAACTTAAAATTTTTAACACAGCTTGGTTAGACATATGGCTTTGATTTTATAGTAATTGTCAGTGGTGGAGGAAGTACTGAATCTCAGTACTTAAGTTAAAGTACAAGTAACCAGAGACATATTTACTTCAGTAAAGGTAGAAGTTCTACAATGACAACCATACTTGCGTAAAAAGTACCTGGTTTTAAATGTACTTTAAGAATTAAAAGTAAAAGTACTTGCATAGCATTTTATTCTCTTAATGTCTATATTCTAGTAATTAAAAAGAAGAAAACAGTATGGGCTCTAGCATTTTAATTAAGTTAGTTTTGGGTTAATGTAATTGTGCTTACCATCTGTTGCCCAGTTTATATTCTGACTTACAATTTTGGTTATCTATCATGATCTGCACTGTTAAATATCATTATTCTCATCAGCTTTGATGTATTTAAATCTTCATATTTATGATATGTTTTCCTTTTATAAAGCACATTTTTCCCTAATCTTATTGAATATAGGCTATGCTTCAGCTTTCCCTTTATATTCTTAAATTTGATCAATAAATTAAATTAGACTAAGATTCTATAGGGCTGTTACCAATCAAATTAATTAATTTACACTGAAAAGTTCAAGTTTACACTGAAAAATTTAACTGCATTAAATTATGTTAATGAGATTGTTTTAAATATATATTTTTAATACAAATAAGAAATGTTGGAAAGAATGTTTAAACATGAAACTTATCCACCAGTAGGTGGCGGCAGGTCTTAATGAGTGAATCATTGAGTCGATTCGTTCAAACGACTGATTCGTTCATGAATGAGGCAGTCGTTTATGAATAGGTCATTTCATCTTTGATTCATTCAAAACACAAAATCATTCAGTAACACACACTGTTGTTGTTGTTATGGTTCTGGTGTGGAAATATGATCTGATCTTGGAAATATTTTCGCTGCTGAAATAAAACAAAAGCAGTTAATATTGCACCTAAAATGTAAGTGACTTGATGTTAATTAATTGTTTATGGAGCTGTCATATGAAATCAGCGTCACATTTTCAGTCATGATGGTATTCAGGAAAACAGCACTCTTGGTTGTGTTGTGATGTGTTTTAACTGTATTATATGTTATAAAATATAAAAACTTCACATTATGAATTTTTCCTGCAATATGTTACTGAGTTTCTTTGTGTGAGTGGTGCTGATTCGTTTACCAAATCTTCCATGATCATCTTGTCTGTCCGATCTTCGCTCTCATGATAAATGAAATCTGCCCCCTGCTGCGTTTGTGCTGCGACACTTGTTCGGATCATTAATTATTAAGCAGATATGTTCAGTTTTTATCTGTACTGTCTGTTCTCTAACTGAACTAAATTATTTACATTCTATTATGCTATAAAAAAAAAAAAATTGCGATGCCACGGTGTGATTTGTTCTGAACAGCAACACCGTCTATCATAGCAAGTCTTGTACAGTCCATTTAATTTCAGCAATAATCGACCCAGTGTCGTCTTTAACGTCTTTTATCCGAGTAACTGTTATTTTGATGGAAATTTAAGAGTAAAATTACTTTACTAGTTACTTGAAAAAAGTAAACTGATTGTGTTAAAGTCACATTACCCCCCCCCCCCCCCCCCCCACACACACACACACACACTGATCTTAATGCTTTATTTATCTCTCGTGTCTGATTTAAAGGGTACAGAATGCTCTATCAATGAGTTATAGCCGAAGAAAATAAGCATAATTTTTACCCTGTAAATATCAATAACAGCTTCAACTTTTCAATGTTGGCAAGTAACCATAACATAAGTTGGACAATACGCGGCTAGGTGTGCATACACACACACACACACACACACACACACACACACACACACACACACACACACACACACACACACACACACACACACACACACACACACACACACTTTGATGGCTCACTGTCTTCCAAACATTGTGCTCCATTTCCCAGAATGCTGTCCCTTGCAACAAAGAGTGTATATTCAGCTGTGAACACTAAGCAGACAGCTTTCATAAAGAAATGACCTTCCAGGATATAGAGGATGCAGTTGTTTTTGTTCTCCCCAGAGCTGCTCCATCCTAATGTTATTCTGGCATATTTTTTTTAATCTGACTTTTTCAGTGTTCGCTCTATGGAGAAGGCCCGTGCTGAGCTCCTTCCCGAGATCGCTCAACTGCGTGCCAAAGCTCAAGAAGAACAGAAGAAACGAGAGAACCAGGATTCGCTGGTTCGTCGCCTGCAGAAGAGAGTCCTACTGCTCACCAAGGTGAAAAGCATATAAACAAACATCTCGTCAAAACAAAACTGTTCATACTTTGTAAACTTATATGAGTTTCATAAACAAATACTTCCTCTGCAGTGCAAAATGTCTATTTTTCTCTAGAAAAATAGATGGGTAATACTTTTTGCCCATTTTTAAAACCAGATGTGTCCAATTTATCAACAACTAAGAAAGTATTGTATTACATTTACCACATTTCATTATTTAGCACATTAATTTTCAGTTCTGCTATATGGTAATACTATATACCAAATTATTTATACTGCATTGCTGCAGTAATTCAGGCAAAATGAGCCCCAACTAAGTATTGAGTGCTGTACATTCTCATACTTTTATGCTCATACTTTGTAGTTGACCAAGATTTCTAAAAATCCTTTCTTTGTATTGGTCTTAAGTAATATTCAAATTTTCTGAGATACTGAATCTAGGATTTTCCTTAGGTGTCGGTTATAATAATCAAAATTAAAAGAAATAAACATTTGAAATACATCAGTCTGTGTGTAATGAATGAATATAATATACAAGTTTCACTTTTTGAATGGAATTAGTGAAATACATTTTTTTTATGATATTCTAATTATATGACCAGCACCTATATATCACATGACCTGTTTGCCTGTTCCCTTTTACCTAAACCAAACAACATCAAATTCTATAAGGCACAGGTAACAAGTAGTAGGTTCACACATTCACACAGCAAAATATAAATATCGAAACAAATGAACAAACACTCTGCACGTGGCAATGGATTGGGCGAGGTTTACAACCTCCTGATGATAATTGGAAGTCAATAGTACGACAGAGACAGAGACATAGACGGAGAGAGCGCCACAGAAAATAAAACACCAATGCATGTGGAACATAACCCAAAACTTAAAATCATGTCATCATCTACTCTCCTTCATGTCAATCCTAGCATAAGACTTTTGTACATCTTCAAAACACAGATATTTTTAATGAACCTAAAAGATTTCATTATTTGAAAAGTGAAGGCAATTGCCCCTCATTTGGAAGTGAAGGCAAACCTCTGATGCTTGAATGTTCATGCAGACATTGTAAAATAATTCCATATGAATCGAGCAGTTGTTTTTAAAATAATGAGCTTTATTCTCACACATCGAACAAGCACATTTGCTGTTAGCATATTTAATGTGTTTTCGCATGTACTTTGATCAGTGTTTATATGTGAATAATATCTTAAATTAAACCCGTTCATCATATAAAGGGTTTGTATATTAATTAATTAAATTAAAGTAAATTAATTTGTGTTTCGAAGATGGGTCTGAAGCGATATGAGGGTGAGTAAATAAGTGAAGGAAAATAGTCATTAGAAAGTCTAATATGACCCATTGTCTCCTCCACAATCTCATAGACAGTGTGGGTGGCTTTAACTCCCTTAGAAATCTAGAATGTGTCCAACATCCTGACTTGAAGTTCTTTCCAAAGGCTAGAATGAAATTTAGATAAATTGCTGGAATAATACTCTTTTTCATAGTTTTTTCATCTGCTTGGTTAATTGGTAATTAATAAAAGGCTTGAATAAACTTGAATCATGTATCCTAAATAGGTGGGTTTTTTTTTTATTGAGGTCAATGTTTGGGTGTAATGATGTTTACACTGGAGACATTCAGAGCATCCTTACCTCCAGCCTTCCAGTCTGGAAACTGCCCTAAACACACATGGAAAATTAGAGCTGTCAGAACAAGTAATTAAGTGTAAGGATAAGCAAACACGCTCTCATATTTGTCTTTTCAGTTGTTAATTACGTTGATGGCAAACTGTGCTAAGTAAAATGTTATTCACAAATCAGTTTGTCCAGTAAACTGATTTGTGTACGGCTAATTAAGCAGAACAGTATTTAAACATGGGATAAAGAGCTTTTTAAGATCAAGAAAAAGTTCAGTAGTGCTCAAACTTTTAAGTAGTACAGTATATGATGACAAAGCGTGTTTACACACACAGTTCCATAAAACAAATAAAATTGACAAGCTAAAGTTTGGAGGCTGTTTGTCACTAGCCATTATTGACAACTTTAGCACTTCATCTGCTGCAGAACCAGGAAAAGTGCATCAGCTGTCTTTAGAAGATTAACAGTTTTCTAGCTATGATTAAAAGCCATGCTAAAAAGGTTTTATTGTAGCATTGACCCAAGTTCTTCAGTAAATGAAGATCCATAGTAGAAAAAAAAAAACTGCAGTGCGGCATAGATTTGTTTCTTCACTCACTCACCCACATAGATTCTCTCTTCGGCACAGAAGCTCTCAGGCCAGTGGCAAAATAATAGAGTCCTAAATGAGAGTTTGCTATCTGTGGGACGAATGAGGTGAGTTTAAGATAACAGCACACGTGAATTTCATTACAATAGAAGCAGAAAACTAGCTTTTGGTGTGTGTGTGTGTGTGTGATGATTTTGATATGTGTCGGTGTGTTGAATCCCTTAGGTGGTATAACTCATATTAAAAGAAAGACCTGACCTGTTTTCATGACTTCAGATAATAAAGCGGATACCTCTTTGACCTTTACAAAGTACTGCAGAGCTACAAATGAAACTGACATAAAGTTTTCAATATTTTCATAACTTTGAGTTTTTGATAGCCAGGGTTTATAACGTATGATAAACAGCTGGATGAATCTCATTATAAACATGTCTGTGATATTTGATTCCAAAATTGATGGGGAGAAACAATTGTATTGTGCTTTGAAGATGAACTATACTACTGTAATAAAAAAATAAAACTTACAATTGTAAACACCACCATATTATAATACACCATAATATGGGAAAAAAAAAATCTACTGGCATATTGTACATTTAAAAAAAGATAAATTATAATTAACTTTTGAAGTTACGTCAGATGAACTTAACTAAAGCTCCACAAATGCATCATTAACTTTTCCTTTAAACGGATGTTAAAGGTCTGTTAGTGAAATCTTCTATTCAGCATTAACCTTCACAACCTTTCTAGTTTGGGTGCATGTATGTGCATGCGTCTGTTGGCGTTTTAGCATTCTCAGTTGACACTCCGTATAATGAATCACAATGTTATATTGATCCTGCTGTTTTCGGCTTTAGAGACTAGACTAGATTTAATTTTGGTTTAATCGACTCTAAAATGAGATATTTACACAGATGACTCAGACTCCGAAGGGAGCTCGTTCACCCCATTAATTCTCCTCTAATTTTTCTTCCATCTCTCCTCTTGTATTTAGAGCAATACAATGGCATTTAAAATGATGCCTGCCTATTAAATTGTACTACAAGGTTGACCGGTAAAGCATGTGAAATAAGTTGTAGTAATTAAATTTATATTAAGACAGTGAGCAGATTATTTTATTTTATTATTTTTTTATTTTACATGCTCACCCTACAATTAAAATCAGCATCATTTGTTTATGCTTCTGCAAGCATCTCAGATAGTTCTGCTTCCACACAGATGACTATGCATGATGTCTTTGGATTGTACTGACCTAGCTTGGCCTGAATTGAGTTGAAACTTGTGCTTTTGTATGTGGGTCAGGAGCGCGATGGAATGAGGGCCATATTGGAGTCGTATGACAGCGAGCTGGCCACAAGTGAATACTCCCCTCAGCTCACGCTCCGGGTCAAGGAGGCAGAGGACATGTTGCAGAAAGTCCAGAATCACAACACTGACATGGAGGTGAGAACTTCATTAACCATAATGCAAACTCAAGCAGTTATTTTGAATAAATATGGTCAATATACTGATTCAATGATTTGTCCAAGTGTGGATAATCTGGGTATTTACAGGTCAGAGTATTGGTTGAGACGATAGGTAGAGATGTGGCGAAAGGTCATTTGGTCGCAAAAGCTGCCTGTTAGGGTGTGAGGTAGGGTTAGGAATTATGCTGCATCCCAATTCACCTACTTATACTGTGCTCTTAAAGTATGTACTCTTTTTGTCAAGAAAGCCTACACACTTTTGATTGTAGCAGAAGAGTAGACAAGCTTTGGAACATACTGTCACGTCATAGAAATGCATCTTTTCTCTCTGTTGCTTAGTTACACGCATCCTGTCACATGAACTGATCTGTCAATCATCTTGTCACGGTTAACATCGTCCACATTTAATTTAATTTAATTTCCTACTGCATCAGAGAGAAATGCAGAAGCACATTCTGCCAGTCACGGGTCTTTCTTTCATGCAGAGACTCAACTCATATTAATACATAATGATGCATTTAAAAGTTTATGGCCAAACAAATTTTTATCAAATTTCACGTTGTTGCAGATGGATTACAAGACATAACATTCGCTATCAATTCGTCATGAAATCAAAATTGACCCTATTTATTTTGTTAGTGCATATTACTAGTCTTGTGGTCAACAATTAACCCGTGCGAGTTAATACACAGATTTTTTTTTTTTTTGTCATGTAATCTTTAATCAAAATCTGAAACGTTACTTCCAGTCTAGAGCCAAACCCATGGAAGCATGCAGTGGGTGGGGCTAAAGACTCACGAACACACACACACACATTAAACAAGGCATTACCCCTGGAGAACTTTCTAATCCATATTTGCTGATTGCCAGCAAAACAGACATTTGATGCAGTTTCACTCACCGTCTGCGGTTTCGACTCATGACCGGGAAACAAACAAACACACTTGCAGAACTCCGTTGCTGCTCTGGAACAACAAACTGCATCCGCTGTTTCCTTAACAATGCATTATTTGGGAAGCTGAACAATGTTATTTTTCCCTCAAAACCAAAACCAAAATTCTTCAGTGACATTGATGATTTTGTGGTCTAAAAACAAAATGACAGAAACGTCATGATGGGCGCACTCTTGTTCTCGCTCTCGCTCTGGTTGATGTGCTCACTAACTCATCCAGGTGAAGTGCCCATAAAATGAATTTTCGCCCTTTTATGACATCATACAGACCATACTCTGAAAAAAAAACTTTACGAAACTTGTTGGAATCCTGAAGTCATTGTTGGGGATTTTTGGCCATTTTTAGCATGATAATTCAACTAATTCACAGTGTAAATAAGTCAGAATGCCAGAATTAGTTCACTTTAAAATGAAATTACCCCATTTTCTCATCCTAAAGACATTCTAGGTGTATATGACATTCTTCTTTCTGATGAACACAATCAGTGTTATATCCTGATTTTTCTAAGCTTTATAATGCCAGTGAATTGGGCTCACAGGTTTGAAGCTCAAAAAAGTGCATCCATCCAACATAAATGTATGCAACATTTTTGTTGGCTCCAGAAGGTTAATGAAGGTCTTTTGAAGCGAATCGATAGGTTTGTGTAAGAAAAAAATCCATATTTCACACTTTATAAAATAAATTAGCTAGCTTCCGCCAGACCACCTTCCATGTTGTTCAACTTATGAAATAAAGCATATCTTAGGTATGAGGTAGGATGTAGCATAAGCGTTTTGAATACTTTTGAGAAGGAGTATTATTGGATTTATTAGAATTTGTTATAAAATGTGTGGTTATAATAACTTGTTTCATTCCGATAGACTCAATTGTTTAAAGCCCAGGAGGAAGCAGGCACCTTCAAATTACAAGCTCAGATGGTAAGTCACATCCATCACCATGGAAGCTTCCTTTTAGCATTTATACGATTATGTCAGCTACCGTTTCGATCATAAATATTGATTAAAATATGCACTATAATGCATGCAAAAATGAAAAAACACATAAGGCAGAAGTCAAGGCATTGACAGGAATTACATTGCCACTAGGTCGCAGGTGTTTCATTTGCTCAGATTTACAGTCAGTTATTGTTTTTGACTTACAGTGCTGATCTTTTTGACTTTCATCACTTGCTCAGGTGACTGCTGAACTTGAGGCTCTAAAAGAGCAGCAGATGTCTAATACAGAGAAAAGTACCTTAGCAACAGCAGAAGAAATCAACTCTCTCAGGTAACAGAGAAATGTGATAAGTGAAGCTTCATACTATGTTTCATCTGTGTTTAAAAACATTTATCAAGTTTAATCTGATCATTCTGGAAGCTTGTTTCTGCATACAAAATCACACTATAGGATATAAAGTAATATTGAGCAAAATAGTCACAATTGTGATTGTACAAATGTTTTATTTATTTTTTACTCTTTGGTTAATTAAGGTTACTTGTGATCTATGGAAGCCTATTTCTGCTGGTCACTACAACTCATGTCACTGAAAATCGTCAGCTCTCATTGAAATGTTAATGCCACTTTATCACTGTAAGTCGCTGGCATTGAGAACAGGGCTTTAGACTGAGTGAAACTGAAGTCTGTGGGGTTTTTTTTTCATGGCCTGTTGCATTGCCTAATTACTATGCAAATGTGATTATACTACATTAGCTTTTGTGGCCTTGTTGGAAAGTACGCTTTCGTTTGGTGCCTACTTCCTCCTTTTTACTCTTTCTCTTTGATCCTATAATTATTCTCTATAGAATTTTCATTTCACTAAGCTGTTTACACCTTAATTGAATAGTTGTTGTATTGAATACAAGTCCAAGACCCCACATAGTAATCTGTAAAACCAAAACTAAACCAACCTGAATGTTGTTGTGCTTTCTAAAAATTATTAAGGACACAATGGATCAAAAAGGTTACACCAAGTGTCCGAAAAAAAAAAAAAAAAAATATATATATATATATATATATATATATATATATATATATATATATATATTTTTCCGGACACTTGGTGTAACCTTTTTGATATATATATAAAAAAATCTGAGATAGATAAATGTTCTCAGATTTTGGACCCCACTTTTTATATAATGTTATACACTGCAGTCAACCTCTAGAACTTGAGTTGAACATATTGAATTATGGTTGTTTCACCATACTTGACGGAAAAAATATATATAAATATTATTTATTAAAATGTTTGGACAACATTTTTTTTTACGTATGTGCGTGTTTCTTTTCTTTCTTTCAGACAGAAGATTGAGGAATTGGAGGCAGAACGTCAGCGGCTGGAAGAGCAAAACAACATCCTGGAGATGAGACTAGAGAGGCATAACCTCCAGGTGATGCTTTAATTGTCTGCTAGATTTCCAGTACCTAAAACATTTTTACAGTAGGGATGCAAGTAGTTCACCTCAAAGTTAACATCGGACACACACCGGACGACCCTCTCATTCATTAACATTGGCAGCGTCAAAATACACACTATTCACGCTCCGCTGACACTTGTGACGTTTGATGTGAAACGGGTGTAATGGTGCAGAATCATTGTTATTTAGGTATAAGATTGCATGGGTGTTTGAATGGAGATTGCGATCTTTCAACAAACAGCTCTAAATGATGAATCAATAAATCTATTAAGATTGATAATGAAAAGAATTGCAAACAAACTTGACTGTTAATTGGAAAATGCTCAGTGGCCATCTCTAGTGTTGGGAAATGATCTGATGTTAAACACTTTCAGAAATGGTTGCAGAAAGTTGTGTAATAAATAACTTGGGTTTGTATCATCCTCATCATCACAGGTGATATATAAAGCTCAATGTTTTCTTTTTTTACATGCTAAAGGTGAGGTCATTTTGTTACATTGAGTATGAAAGCATTTTTTTGCTCCATAAAACTTCTTTTTTTCAAAGGTGCAGTCAACTCAGTTTCCCTCTGTTCCTTAACTAACATGACTTTTTTAGTGGTCTAATTGTTAATTGGAAACTTATCCTTGGCATATGCCACTTTAGGACAATTAAAGTGTGTGTGTGTGTGTGTGTCCTTGTTTATATTACATTGTGGGGACCAGCCAGCAGTCCCCACTCCACAATGTAAATGGATTTACAGTTTGTACGTTATAAAAACCATTACGTCTATGGAGAGTCCCCACAAAAGTGAACCAGACGTGTGTGTGTGTGTGTGTGTGTGTGTGTGTGTGTGTGTGTGTGTGTGTGTGTGTGTGTGTTCATGCACAGCCACAGTTCCATTGCCTCTGGTTTCCACTGTAACTCAGGTATATGTGTTTTTTCTCTAAATCGGCACTTGAGATTATTGTTTGCCAGCAAATCTTCACATACTTATAAGTCCTCTTCAAATCACTGAAAAACCTGTTTAAATCTTTCCATTTAGTAAATTACCACCTTACTCATCCTGCTTTTTTCCTTCTCTACATCAACTTATAGTTAAAAAAGTGGTCTAGAATTTGAAAGAAAAATACATATATATGTTGACATGAAATAATTCCCGAACACTGGTCCTTATGGGTTTTGATTGCTCTTCACATATAATATGATTTGCAACTATGGTTGCACAAATTACTCTTGGCATGCTGAGGATTGCTAGCTTTTAATATGCTTTTAAAAATATTAGTTTAATAATAGCACAGTGGTGTTTTTATTTATTTCTGTTAGTCAATAAATAATGTAGAGGCACTTAGTGGAAACTCAGACTATAAGTTCTGTTTAAATATTTATGTTGTTTAGGTATGCGGTTGTGCATTGGTATACTATATATACTAGGGAAGGGGGTATGTCTAAAATCCTCACTGCAATATCAAATAATCTGTACTGTGTTGTATTGTAATTTTTTTCTGTCATTAAATTGAATCCATGTTTTTGGGTAATCCAATGAATGAATACTTAGTCTCATGTGTTATATAATTTTTTTTTTACGTCTTTTTATAAGAAACATAACACGTCACATAGACTTGATTCATTTTTTGCATTATACAAATAAATAAGTCGGATATCAGTTCCAAAACAGCTTCAAATTTGTAATATGTGAACAAAAGATATTAAAGTAGCATTGCAAAACACTTAGTGGCCAGAAGTGATGTTGGAAAATTCCACCCTTTATTCAAATATTATTAAAATTCGTTGAAGATTGTGTAAGCATATTGTGCAATTGTCCTTAGAGTCAATAGTTTTATTTGTGTTAACACAATTAAAAATGCCACTGTGTGGATATTAATAACTGGATATTAGTAAATATTAATAACTGTAAATGTGGTTAATCTCTTACTGTGAGATGATTATTTATTTATTTATTTATTTATTTTTGCATAGTAAATTCTCTTCAGAGAGTTATCTATTTCAGATATTTTCCTTATATTTTGATTAATCAAACTTATAGGGGTCATTAAAACAAATCCCCTCTGGACATCACTTTGGCCTTTTTTTTTTACTGTAATCAGTCCGTTATAGGCGATTTTTAAACATTAAACAAAAAAATTCAAACAAGTCATTGACGTAATGGAAAGATGTAAGGCTACGTCACTTCTCCATCATCTTTGTGATGCGTCTATATTTATCAGTGGCCTCCCATCCATTTATCCTTTCTTTTCACTTCCTGAGTCGATGATGCGATCAGTGGGCTGAAATGCAGTCAGATATGCTCCATTAGACCTCAACGCTGGTGCCAGCCCAAAACAAACTGAAAAGTCTGGAATTCAAGAGCTGCGTCACTCGTTCGTCCTGCTCTCTCAATCACTCAGTCTTCCTAATGTGCTTAGACTCCGGCTCTAATATTTATAGTCCTCTTCTATCCATTAGCCTATCTATGACGCTTCAAGTGTCACAGTAAGAATAAGCGACTTCAAACATACAGTTAATAATATCAACCCACTCCACACTCACACGGTTTTAAGATGGTTTATTTTGGCCCAAGGTCTGCTAACCTTTGCTGTTTTTCATGTATTTTTATTGTTGTCCATGAGTCATTGATGATTCAAGCTGTATTATATTCATCTTGAAGGTTAGAGAGATGTACGCATGGAGTTGTTACCTGTACGAACCATTACCGTTGTCAAGATACTAGCATTTCAGTAGTCTATAGCAATAATGGTGTCATTGTACAATATCAAGTATTTCTCAAATAAATCTTATTTACTTGTTTTGCTTGTTTTGACAGGATTATAATGTAAACCTAATTAAAGTAAAATGTATATTATTGACTTTGTATCAGAGTAACATATATTTTGGCATTTCTGAGTTTGTTAGTGTTACCCTTTATCCCCAACTTTACATGTAACAAAACAATTTTTATAACAAAAATTAACAAAATCTTAGATTTTTAGCAATTGTAGTTGTTTCTGTTCTTTTATCCCCTTCTGTTCTGCAGTTATGTCATCTCTTCCCTCAGTCTCTATTTCTCTTCTCAGCTTTTCTGTCTTCAGCTCAGGGTGATGTAATTTGCTCAGTAATGAGATGTTCAGATCGAGGCATTATTCTTTGATGGGGCCCTTAATTCACCAGAAGGCTCAGTAATGGCTTTTAAACCCCTGAAGTTTTACACCCAAATGAAGAATCGTTCCAGAAGATAAAGCCTTTCGTCTCAGACAGGGATGAACTATATCACTTCTTTGGCCCTTTTGTTTGGAGGATAATTCGGATAAATGTATTTTTTACGGGGGGTGAACCCTTCAGATAAAATTGGACTCGGTTTTAACCCTTCATGGTAACTTGATTTTCAATCATAGACCGTTGAACTACTACAAAAGTTTATGTATTGGTTTAACAAATGAGCTTTTGGCAAATTTATTTCTTTTCAGGTATTTTTTCAGATAACTTTGTGCTAATGAGTGCTTTCTTCATTTGCCTTTTTTTTTTCATTTGATGCAGGAATTTGGATGCTTATAAAAAAACAAAATACAGTTCAAAAGCACTGATGTTCGGATTTGACGAACATCAGTGTTGAGGATTTTAGAAAACAGCATGTTATGTTTCCAGACTTCTTCCATTGTGTCTTTTCAGTTTTATTATAATTTTTATTTATTTATTTGTTTTTCACTTTTATTTTAATGTTAATTTGTTTGATCAAAGTCTACAACCACAATGGTTTTACATGCCAAAATTATTAAAAAGGAATGGTAATTAGCTTTACATTGAGGCCTGTTGTCTGCACTTTTCTTTCGAAGACTGTTTGTTTAAAAGTTTTATAAATTCTTTCCTCTTTGATTTAATAAAATGTATACATTTTTCTTGTAACCTCTTTCCCATGCATTAGGGGGACTATGACCCTGTGAAGACAAAGGTGATCCACTTGCAAATGAACCCGACCAGCATTGCAAAGCAGCAGCGTGCTGAAGATGTGGAACAGCTGAGGGTTGAGTGTCAGCGCTTGAGAGAACGACTCCGAAAAATTGAGGCGAGTGGTGGAATGTCAACAGATGACACTACCCTCATCATCCCACCTTCACAGGAAATACTGGGTAAATACTTTTTTAGGCAACACATTTCAATAGTAGGGTTAGGAAACATCCCCTTTATCTGTGTTCAGTGGCATTGTTGATTTTTTTATTTAATTCTTTTATTTATTGTCTTTTTTTTTCTCTTCCAAACTAAAATTTGATATAAACAGTCCTGCCTTAGGGGTCTCACGTGAATGAAAAAGTATTTCATGTTATTCTGCTGGATTAAGAATGTGTGCAAGCACATCACAAGATCACAAAACACAGTTCCCATGCTTCTTGAAAGTACTTGAATTTCAGACACATGGATTCAAGCCCTGGAAAGTGAAAAGTTTTTGTTTAGACCAATATGAAGATTGACCCTTTTTTCCCCCTCACACAGCTTACACGCATACATAATTGTAAGTGGTAAATTGTGGATTGATAAGGAGCTTATGTGTTTTCAAAATCAATATAGAATAATTATACATTTTCAATGTAGAATAATAAAGCACCTATAACATATTGATTTCAAATATAATCATATGTGAAATCAATATGTATAATCCATTATAATGTTGACCAAATTATTTACCTGTAAGTCTGAAATGTTTGTTTTTTTACAAATATATATATATGCTATATTTTTATAAAAATATGTTCTCAAAACCCAACAGCACAAAAAGTGTCTATTTAGGTTCATAGTAAACTGATCATTTTTGCATTGCTTTAATTTCTATATAATCTTCATATACTTAAAATAAAAACCCATTCCAGCCCAAAATGTTTTAACTGGGCTTTGAGTACTTGGACACCACTGGTAGAAATAACTTAAACAGAGTTATTCTTCCGGTTGGGTTATTGTGGGTGCGTTGACCAGCTATCAAATATATGTGACCAGATGTGAGTTTACATTAGGTCCGTATCTCAATGAAACACTTTGCAAATAAACTAAAAATAAAAATTGTAATTTGGACACATTGATATAGCAAGGATTGTGGAAAAATAGATTCTTCCTAATTTCTACACTGACTTATACATTTTAGCCCTGGCTAAATGTTTAATTGTACTCGAGTGGTGTGTGCTGACGATCCGTATTTCTTTGGGACTCATTTATTTGGTTCATGCTCTCTCTCCTCCAGTCTCTCTCTCTTTTCTTTGGCTAAGGAGGCAAGAGTCTAATTAGGACTCAGACCCATGAGTAAACAAACACCCTGAGGTCTGCTTTTAAATTGGCCGCTGCACTTTTTCTGTATCTATTTGCTATTCACTGATCCTCCTTCATTTTATGACCTAATTTATTTTCCCACCTCAAATGTATGATTACAGGATTTTGTGCTTGCACAAATCTAGTTCAAAATGAGTAGGCAAATGCTTTTTTTCATAAATACTTTAATAATGCTAAGAAGAACAAGTTTTCATAAGCAATAAACAGCTTTTTGAGTTTAAATTCAAACACAGCACGTCAAACACTTCTATAGAACTTTGTTGCTTTTAATTTAATAATTTATCAGTTATTAAAGGGTTAGTTCACCCAAAAATGAAATTGATGTCATTAATGACTCATCCTAATGTCGTTCCACACCCGTAAGACCTCTGTTTATCTTCAGAGCACAGTTTAAGATATTTTAGATTTAGTCCGAGAGCGTATCCAAGTGTATGCGCACTATACTGTCCATGTCCAGAAAGGGAATAAAAACATCATCAAAGTAGTCCATATGTGACATCAGCTGGTTAATTAGAATCTCTTGATGCACCGAAAATACATTTTGGTCCAAACATATCAAAAACTACAACTTTATTCAAGCATTGTCTTCTCTTCCTTGTTTGTGTTCAATCCTCAAATAAAGATTCAAGCGGTTGTGAATCTGTGTATTGATTCGTGATTCAGATCTCATTCCAAACTGCTGAAATCACTTGACACTGGTGATCCGAATCATTGATCGATTCACTGATTCATAACCATTTGAATCTTTATTTGAGGATTTAACACTAACAAGGAAGAGAAGACAATGCTGAATAAAGTTGTAGTTGTTGTTATTTTTGGACCAAAATGTATTTTCGGTGCGTCAAGAGATTCTTATTAACCAACTGATGTCACATATGGACAACTATGATGATGTTTTTATTCCCTTTCTGGACATGGACAGTATAGTGTGTATACACTTGGATACGATCTCGGACTAAATATAAAATATCTTAAACTGTGTTCTGAAGATGAACGGAGGTCTTACGGGTGTGGAACGACATTAGAGAGAGTCATTAATTACATAAATTAATTTTTTGGGTGAACTAACCCTTTAACCTGGATTTGAAACAATTCAAGAAAGTGTCTAATGTGTGCTCATTACTAACACTAAGAAGATTGTGTATCCATATTTTGCATTTTGCAAACTAGCTTTATGCAAAACAATTGATTGTGCCACCGTAGTTGCCATAAATAGTTGCCCCAGAAAGTTAACTTAAAGGAATTACATTTCTGAATGAAAATTAAATTAAATTAATGACTCACCCTAATGTCGTTCCTCACCCATAAGACCTCCCGTTCATCTTCGGGAAACACAGTTTAAGATATTTTATATTTAGTTCGAGAGCTTTAATTAATTAATTAACTAACTGATGTCACATATGGACTACTTTGATTATGTTTTTATTCCCTTTCTGGACATGGACAGTATAGTGTGCATACACTTTCATTGAAGGAACAGAAAAGCTCTCTGACTAAATATAAAATATCTTAAACTGTGTTCTGAAGATGAACGGAGGTCTTACGAGTGTGGAACGACATTAGAGTGAGTCATTAATGACATCAATTACATTTTTTGGTGAACTAACCCTTTAAGTACACTTAAGCCACACTTAATGTATGAATTTCAGTAATAAAAATGATGTGCAGAAAGACAACAAAATTTATTTTAGTGAAATGCATCCTATCATTAATATCCCTATCCAAACAAAGCTTTCTTATATTTAAACAAAAAAACAGGAGAAAATATTGTCCAAGGTTAAATGGAAAAAAAACTAAAACACTATGGGTTAATCTAGTTGAATACTGACCTCCTTCCCAGCAGGGCATCATCTTTAAACACGGTCCATGCAACTTTGATGTAGCCTCAAAGTTCATGACATGATAATTGCAAGTCTACTAATGTAGACGAGGGCCACATTACAGCACTTTTTAATTGCAGCTTATTTTAAAGTTGATTGTGTTGAGAGTTTAGTGTAATATCTATCCTGCTCTCTCTATGAAAAAACGAACAAAGTGATAACGATTTAAAAAGCTTCCAGCAGAGGCAAAAAAGAGAGACATTAACATGATCTATAATTAAAAGTGATCCTGATGAACAGTTAAAGGAAAAGGACAACTGAACAAAAGGCCATTTTCTTCTAGTGTGCAGCACATCAACACATTTAGTTATGTGATGACTGAAACTTTCACAATTTAACTGCACCGCTAGTGTGCAATTACAGTACATAGTAGCAGAACATTTAGCTCTATTTTCTGCAGAACTTTTATTGTTTGTAATAAAATTTTCAGGAAAGCCCATGAGGGAATTAAAATGGCTGTTAAGGCCTCTGTCGTACATACAGAAGCCTTATATTGAAGCTATAAGATACAGTTGCCTTTTGTCTCCTCATTTAAATGGTACATTTCGATCTGATTTGATAAGACCTTGATGAGGGTAGTATGCTTGTTTACTGATCAGAAAATCAACGTGCCTAATAATTTTGCATGCAGTATAAATCAAATGTTGATATCATTTTTTGAGAGCCTGATTACAAAGACAAAAGGCTCACCCTTTAAAGTCACGTCCCAAGCACTTCAACATAAATCAAATACATACAGTACTGTTACACATTATAATTTAATGTGTTGGATTACTTGTTAAATTGACTTCAGATCTTATTCATATTATTTGAATGTTCTTCTGGTTATGACTAAATGTGATCTACATGTTCTCCAGACTTGCGTAAGCAGATGGAAAGTGCAGAACTGAAGAACCAGCGCTTGAAGGAAGTGTTCCAGAAGAAGATTCAAGAGTTCCGCACTGCTTGTTACGTGCTGACCGGGTACCAGATCGACATCACTGTGGAGAACCAGTACCGGCTCACTTCTGTGTACGCTGAGCATATGGAGGATTCATTACTGTTTAAGGTACGTTCATATGCAAGCAAGTTTATAACTACATAACCTATTAAATGCTGGCATACACTCGGACACTCGGGTGGTTGTGAGCCATTGCAGGTTACAAGTCAGTTAATCTGATAATCGTGTCAAAGCAGCTGGTACAACGCTGTATACTGAATTCTTTACTTTACATTCACATGAGCTTTCGTGCTAAACAAAGAGGATTTCTATGTTGCTGCCATAGCTTCGGATTGAAAAAAAAAGAAAAAAAGATGTGTGTGCAAATTATTTAGTGAAAAGCTGAGGTACAGCACAGCCATTCCTTTCAACAAAAACAACTAGAGATAGTTTGTGTATGTGTGTGTGTTTGTCAGTGTATGTGTGTGTTGTAGGGTTGCAGCCACTGGGTTTGTGGGCTAAAATAATATTCATCAGCCTTTAGGACAACTTATTCACTAGTCAAAATCAGACTTCCAAGTTGTTTTAACTTGTTTAGAAATGATCTGGAGATTGTGAGATGCTCATAACATACTCGGCTCGGCATGTAATTCCTCTTACACAACGCGTGCCTCGATCATACAAACATCGATGATTTACGTGTGATTTCTCCAAAGTGAAGCCTGTGAGTTCATACAATAGCAAAATTATTCTGGGTATGCCTGGCTTATGACATTTTGTCACATATTTTGTCACATATTTTTTCACATGTGGGATATATACAGTGCATCCGGAAAATATTCACAGCGCTTCACTTTTTCCACATTTTATGTTACAGCTTTATTTCTAAATGGATTAAATGCATTCCTTTTTTCCCTCAACTCTCAATTCCAGTTTTGAGTGACTGGTTGCAAATGAAAGTAAAAGGCTGAACAATATTATACATTATTTTCTTAGCTATCCATATCCACATATCCAACCCATTTTTTATCTACTGATTTTTTTTTTCTCTCCTTTGTAATGTTTTTTCCTTTGTAATATTTAATTTTTGTTAGTTGGACATAAATGAGTTAGAGCTCTTAATGAATGGAATCAATGTTTATGGATTTATTTTGTGGATCCACTATTTTATTTGCTAAATTATAACCAATTTTGACAAAATAATCATTAAACTTATTTACAATTTCATTAATATTATTTATAATTTTGTTATCTTTAATAACATGATTTGGATACTCACTCTTATTTTTTCCTTTGTTTATTACACTATTTAGCACTTTCCATGTTCCTTGTATATTTTGTTTATGTTCAATAAATAATTTTGTATAGTATTTTTTTTTTTACTGTTTCTAATTATATTTACCAATTTATTCTTATATTTTTTTATATTTATTTTTAGCATCTGTTGTTCTAGATTTCAATTTTTTTGATACAATATATTTTTCTTCCTACATGCTTTTATAATGCTGTTAGTTATCCAAGGTTTCTGTATTTTATGATTGACTTTAATTACTTTAAGTGGACATTTATCATAAATCTTTTAATATTTTTTCCAGGAAAATATCATAAGCCTCATTTGGGCTTTTATAACTATAGACCTCATCCCAATTTTGCCAGCTCAATTACTCTTTAAATGCTTCTATTGCTTCTGGTGCTCTATGTCTCACAATCCTGGTATGTTAACCTGGAATTTACTTTAAATATATTTTGGAAAACTGCAAAAAAAGGAAGATGGTCACTAATATCGATTATTAAAAGCCTTGTGTCTAATTGATCCATTTCATTAATGAAAATATTATAATATAATATTATATTATTATAATCTTTTTTATCCTACTAAAAAACATTTGCAACACTAGGAATGTCACAGAACCAAAATTCCAGTAGTCGGTGCCAATGCCATAAAAATATTACAGTTCTCTGTACCAATTTCGGTACCACATCTAAATATTTTTTTATTTTTTTTATTTAACTATTAAAAAAAATCAAGGATTTTATTATTTATGATAATAATCATTATAAGTATATAATACATAATCAAAATAAACATTGTTTATAAAAAAGATGAAAAATAAGCTAGGCAAAATTGTTGTTATTATTATTATTATTTGTAGTAGTAGTAGTAGTAGCCTATTATTATTATTACTTAGAAACGTAGCTAAATCTTCTGTACAACAGAAGATATAATATATTTCTGTTAATTCCGTTAAGTTAAACCAAACTTTTATTTTGACCTTTGAGAAGACCTTTTTAGTGAAGAGATTGATAACCTTTGAGTGTCTGTGTTTATGATATAACAATATCATGTTTTCGCAAATAAAACGGTAAATTATTTTGAAGTGATGGTTTATGCATTTATATACTCATCATAAAGTGTGACATGGCAGAGGCTAAAAAGACAGCGAGTGTCAAGCGTTCTTGGCCGTGTGTTTGCGTGCACTGCAAATGAAGCCGTGCATCAGTGCATCATTCACACAGAGACGCAGGACATGCAGGAGTAATATTGAAATAGTATTTTGCAGTATAATATTCATAGACACTAGTATATATTCGGCTACAGTCTGGAGCCCTGCATTTAGATAAACACGGAAGCGACTGAATGCAGCTACGGGTACCGAATATACTCAGTAGGCAGTACTACCGGTACTACAAAAAAATGCTTATATCGTCATATTTGTTAAATTTCAGTACCGACCTGTTACAAAAGTACCGGTACTTGTGACGTCCCTAATCCCTACAGCAGGGATGGAAATTAGCACCCGCCACCAGCCAAATGCGGGTGATTTTGCGTTGTGGCGGGTAAACTCGCTTCACCTACCGGCCACCGTGGCGGGTAAATAAAAATAGCATACTGTTTCCCCTCTTTATAAACTGTGTTCAGTGAATGCGAGTGCGGCCGCACTATGTATGTCCGAATATGACCAGTCGTTTTCGCCGTCATTACCCGGATGTAGTGCCAGAAGACGCGAATAATAACCAAGCCTGCAGTCTCCCTCTCATTTACTGAAGCTTTCGCGCCTCGATCGCCCCCCGGTGACCGGTCCCAGTATAGCCGCCCCTCTGTGTTTTCTAATGGACGCGAGGCAAACTAAATAATAATATTACACTTCAAAAATGTTTCCCCAAAGTTAGTTTATGTCACTGAAGGCAGTTATCATCACGATGATTTCATTTCAGGTGTTCGTTTTAAAAATAAGTTTAGTTTGAGTTAGTTATTTGATGCTATAAAAACGGGGGTGTGACGTCATGATTGACAGCTGAGACTGACGGCTTCTCTGAGTGAAGTTGTCACTGAGGCACTAACGGACTTTTTTCGAAATTTTTGGGAGCAGATTAGAGCTTTAGCTTTAATTTCTACATTTCCATAACTGTTTATTTCACACCAACATAATTAATTGTTCTGCATCTGTGAGAGTGTGGGCGGGCTTTTGATATCGCGGCTGTACTTCCTGCTCTACTTCCTGCGCGCTACTGCGCAACTCCGGTCCCGAAATCGCTACTGCGCAGACTCGGTCCCAAGATGTCAGCGCCGTGCAAGGCTGCCTGAAAGCTTCAAATATGGCAAGCGGAAACGGATGATGTCGAGTCGTCCATATTTTTTTACGGTCTATGATAATAACCATAATAACTCGCGCGCACTGAGAGAAGATCCGTCACTGTCATCCGGAAGCGCGCACCCGTCTCACAGCGCGCAAATATTGAGTTCTCTTTCAAGTCTTGTGCTTAAACGGACAAACTCACACAAAAAGTATGCCAACATGTTCATCTTGATGAGAATTCTAGCAGACATAGTCTGAATATGCCTTAAGTGAACTTTATACAGTCGTGAAAGATGACGCATATCCCTCTATTAGGTCTTAAAGGGGAAGTAGCTTTTACTGCTATGTTTAATGTCAAACAAACGATAAGGACATCACTCACTGCTCTTGATTGAATAGCTTTTGTAAGTTTAATAAGGAATAATCTTTCATTTAAACAGTTAAATATGCAGTTATTTTACATTTGATTACTTTATTACATTTCTGTAGGCTAGTAGACCTGTACATTATTATTTAATGTACACATGAGTGAGATCAAGTTAAACATTTTACTTTGAATTTTATTTTATACTGTTTGATGTTGCAATGTGATAAATAAATATTTGCATAATTTGTAATTTATTTATTATTTGAAACTTTAATATTAATTAATGCAATTGCAATGCCTTGATTTTTAGTAAAGTTACTCAGTCATAGCATTAGCCATAAATGCAATGAATAATTGGCATAATTTCTTTTAGTGCTTCGGTTTCAGCCAATAATTTTTATTTCGATGCATCCCTACTGACAATGTTCTGCTCGGTATGTCGTCAACACGCTTCAGAAGATGCCAAAACTAGTAGTTTCATTGTTGGTACTAAAAACCTAAAACTGGAAGCCATAAAAGAATCATCCAAATGCCACATCCAGGTAAAAAAAAAAAAAAAGAGAGAACATAGAGCCCTACTCATTTAATGAAATGTATATCAGTTCATGGTTTGTGTGTGTATAAGAGTGAAAAAAATGTCAGTATTTCATTGAGATTTGAGATTAAATAAACAGCTTAAGTATTGTAGAGCTTGTAGTATTAATTTTCACGTGCAGTTACACATTGTCGGTTAAAAACAAGAAAGTGGCTGGTAAAAACATTGAGTGGCTGGTAGATTTTGAAATCCACCAGCCACAGTGGCCGGTGGACAAAAAAGTTAATTTCCATCCCTGCCCTACAGTGATGCATGGTGGTGGCAGCATCATGCGGATGTTTTTCAGCGGCAGGAACTGGGCCTCTTGAGTGGCCCAGCCAGAGCACAGACTTGAACCCAATTGAACATCTCTGGAGAGATCTGAAAATGGCTGTGCAGCGATGCTCCCCATCCAACCTGGTGGAGCTTGAGAGGTCTTGCAAAGAAGAATGGGACAAACTGCCCAAAAATAGGTGTGCCACACTTGTAGCATCATACTCAAAAAGACTTGAGGCTGTAATTGGTGCCAAAGGTGCTTCAACTAAGTATCAAGCAAACGCTGTGAATACTTCTGTACATGTGATTTTTAAAAAATATATATTTGCAAAGATTTCAAACAAACTTCTTTCGCATTGACATTAGGCATAAAGATAATTAAAAAAATGTCAATTTTGGAATGAGGTTGTAACATAACAAAATGTGGAAAAAGTTTCGAGAAGCACTGAAGTTACAAACGTACTCACAAACTAGAAGAGAAGTAGAAATTACAGAAGGCAAAAAATAAATAAAAAATGATCCATGATAAACTTAAGACTTGATTGTATCTCTACTGAAGTCTGAGTTTGAATGTGTTGGTTTTTAGGGTTCTGTGACAAAGCCGAGCAGATGTTGTAGATAAAACATGCCAGCAATCAAAGGCTTTATGTTGAGTTTTTGTTAAATTATAAAACAATGACATCAATGGGATTTTGAATAACTTTGAAGGGCTGCCCTGGCAAAACTATAGGGGTTTTCAGAAAAGAAAGCCGTAATGGTTTGAAGAGCCTGAAGCTCCGTACCACAGTTGGTGGTTTGTTGTTCGACTTACAATTCTGAGAAGCGTGAAAATCGAAAGAAGGACTTTATAACCTAAGGCTGAGGTCAGGCATCTGAAGAACTGCTGTTGTGTTTAACCTCATGTGAACCAGCTCAGCAGCTCCTCCAGCCTCAGGTGCATCTGAGTCTCTGCAGGAGGTCACATTCTCTTCAGTCAGTGACTGTATTGCTGAGGTGTGTGCAGATGATGGTGTTCCTACAACATAGGAAATTGTCGCTTTTACTTTAACAGCAAGAAGCAGAGAAAAACAGCTACCTAGAATAACTCAAGGAATCAAGGAAATTACCATCAGTACACTTCTTCTGGTAACACAAGTACGCTAGTATGTTGAGTGTCAGCCCCTGAAATGTGATGGTATATTTGTAGTTGATTAAGTAAGATTGAAGAGTTACCCGGTTACGCTTGCAGACAGATTGCACAGTATATGTGAGTGAATCAAGTGAATATTTTTTATAATGCCTTGAAATACACCGTTGTGCACTTTCTTTTCTTTTATAGTGCACTTTTGTTTATTGATGCATAGTGTTTACTTCAATGATTTCTCAAACTTGAAGCAGAAAAAGGTTAGCTAGGTTGATGCTTTATCCATTTCTGTCCAACGTTATTGCTATGCATAGAAAATAATCCCAGCCATGTTGGCATGTCTTATCGGCATCTTTGTGCTTGGCCTCAATAATGGCTGCTCTCGTAGCTAGGTTTTATACAATACATTTATTCTTGTTTAAAAATGTATAAATTCTTTTGAAGATCATTGTATTGGCATGTTGCTATTTCTATACTTTTCTCAGTTCAAATTCAAAAATTATTTCACATTTCTACTACATTAATGACCTAGTTTAAATACAGATTCATCTTCCCAGTGCTGAAGTACCCCTTTCTAATTAATGTTAAATATTTTAACCTCATTGTAAAGTGTTATCAGTGTTAATAAATTAAATAATAGCATATTTAGGAGCATATTATGTTTGACTGTTGAATCAAAACTGCTATTGTGAATCATCAAGTTTCACTTGAGATCGTTTTTGTATTCCACTTTAGGCTGTTCATTAGGTTTTAATAGTACAACATTTGCACTATTTGTCATACGGTTTGGACATTACTGTGTTATCCGCTTGATTTAAGGTGGTAATCATCCTTTTTTTTATGCAAATGAGAAGACATTTGTTCTTTTGGACAGGTCTTTGTATGATAAACCAAGTGTTATTACTGCAATATATCTGGTTCAAGATGCATATTTAGTTTGAGCATACTCTGAGCATAAGCATACTCTTACAATGGTGTACCTGCAAATGTAATTTATCTTTCTTAATTAATGCTCTTCCTTTGTGGGTTGTAAAAATGTTCGGTAAATCCCTTAGACACACACATACACACAGTGCAATAATTGGATTTAAGTTTTTGTTATTTGATCGGTACTTTCCTCAGGCTGTTTAATTAGAGCTGCAGTAAAGCTTCAGTGAGTCTGCGTTCAGCTGTTATTATTGTTTTGTGAGTGTAAGCATTTACTCATTTGTGTGTGTCTAGGTGTGTTGTTTTAATTTAATAATACACATTATTTACGTGTTAAAGAAATAATTAGTTTTTAAAAAAAAGTCTAAATCCCCCCCCCACCGTAAAGTAAAAAGATGGCTTAGAGTAAGCTGAAAATCTTTTTTTTCATGCAGAAGCCAGCTCACAACTGAGGCACAATGAGTATTTTAAGTGCCTTTTATTAAGTGTGTTCGTTTTTAAAATACTTTCCCAGTTTAATGTGAAGAGAAAACGTACTCGGTTACTTTCGTAACCTCGGTTCCCTGAGAGAGAGGAACGAGTATTACGTATGGGAAAACTCCTTTTCTCGAGAATATGAAGCAAAACTTTAATAAAGGTATCCATGTAAAGCGCAGTGCCGCTGAACGGCCATAACTCAGCGCGAGGAGCGCTCTGATTGGCCGGGCCACGGCAACTGCATGAACCTATGGTGAGGCGGCTGAGAGGAACGAGCCAATGGGGGGCGTTCCAGAAGCCCGCCGAAAAAAGGTGCTTATATTTGCATACAGGAGGCTATATAAAGCCCTGATTTCGCCATAGGTGTCAGGTTTTTAGATCGACTGAAGCGATACCTGAGAAGCATAAACACGGCACGGAACGTAATACTCGTTCCTCTCTCTCAGGGAACCGAGGTTACGAAAGTAACCGAGTACGTTCCCTTTCGAGAGAGGTTCCTCGTATTACGTATGGGAACACAATGTAAAGCGCCGTGTGTGCTGACTGACCCAGTATACCCAAGCACATGTAAATAACCCCCGAGACACCGAAGAGGCGGCTATAAGGGGGGATGAAGAACCGGAAGAGTCGGTTCATTTGAACGGCTGATCGGACAGAGTCGGTTCATTTGAACGGCTGATCGGACATAGTCGGATCTTATGATAAATGAAGTGCTTAAGGACTGAAGTGTACAGGCCAAAACTAAAGGCAATCTGTTTACCAGGGTCAAGATAGAGCCTAAATGGAGAGAAGCCCTGCTTGTAGAGCTGGAACCTCCAATTTATAGAATCTGATAAAAGTGGACGGAGAGGCCCAGCCTGCCGCCGCACAGATATCTTCCAAAGAAATGCCACACGACCAAGCCCAAGATGAGGCCATGCCTCTAGTGGAGTGGGCTTTAACGCCTATAGGGCAAGTCAGGTTTTTAGACTCATATGCCAGCGAGATAGCGTCCACTATCCAGTGTGAGAGTCTTTGCTTCGTGACAGCACAACCTTTAGTGCGGCCGCCGAAGCAGACAAACAGCTGGTCCGACTGCCTGAAGGGGGAGGAGCGCTCCAGATACAGTCTCAGAGCTCTGACCGGGCAGAGCAGATTCGCGTCCTGTTCACCCTGAGATACGGGTAAAGGAAGCAGAGTAATAACCTGTGCTCTAAAAGGGGTAGAAAGCACTTTGGGTATAAAACCATGTCTCGGTTTAAGAACAACTTTGGAGTTGTTGGGCCCGAACTCGAGACAGGACGGACTCACTGAGAGTGCGTGTAAGTCACTCACACGTTTAACCGAGGCCAGAGCCAGCAGAAACGCAGTTTTGAATGATAAAAGCTTTATGGTCGCGGTCTGGAGAGGCTCGAAGGGGGGACCCTTCATAGCGTCTAGAACCACCGCGAGGTCCCAAATAGGGACCGAAGGGGGGCGAGGGGGGTTCAATCTCCTGGCCCCTTTAAGAAAACGTACAATGAGCTCACTTTTCCCTAGTGAATGTCCCGCGACCTGAGCGCGGTTAGCTGCTATGGCGGCGACATAAACTTTGAGCGTGGAGGGGGAACGACCCGCGTCCAGTAGCTCTTGGAGAAAAGCGAGCACTTCTGTTATCTCGCATGAGCGTGCGTCGATATTTCGGACGGCACACCAGTTAGAAAACACTGACCACTTCAGAGTATAGAGCCGCCTCGTCGAGGGGGCTCTAGCTTCCGCTATGGTGTTCATAACTCTGTCAGAGAGGTTTCCCGATACCAGTTGATGGGCCATACGTGGAGGGCCCATAGTTCGGGACTGGGATGCCAGATCCCCCCCTTCGCCTGCGTGAGGAGGTCTTTCCTCAGCGGAATGGGCCATGGGGCTGTGTCTGACAGCTGGATCAGATCGGAGAACCACGTTCGGTTCCTCCAGAGCGGGGCTATTAAAAGCACCGCGGATGCTGTCTCCCTGATTTTCTTGATGGTTTGTGGTAGCATCGCGATCGGGGGGAAAGCATACAGCGGGAGACTGGGCCAGACATGGGCCAGGGCATCCCTGCGTTTGGAGAAAAATATTGGGCAGTGAGTGTTGTCTTCTGAGGCGAAGAGATCCACTTTCGCTCTGCCGAAGGTGTTCCAAATTAAGAGAACCGTTTGCGGGTGAAGAGACCATTCCCCTGGGGGAATGGTTCTCCTGGATAACATATCCGGACCCACATTCAGAATACCTGGCACGTGAGCCGCCCTCAGGGAGCTCAGGTTGTGCTCTGCCCATAAAAGGAGATGCTTCGCCATGCGGTGAAGGGAATATGATCTCAGGCCACCCTGGCGGTTTATGTACGCTACCACCGACATGTTGTCTGAACGAACCAAGACGTGGTGGTTTTTTATATGTGGAAGGAAAGCTCTCAGCGATAAGGCGACCGCTTTCATCTCTAGACAGTTTATGTGCAGCCGCTTCTCTGTTTCCGCCCACAGGCCAGAGACCGGCTTGCCCTCGTGTAGGGCTCCCCACCCCCGAGTGGAGGCATCTGTCGAGACCACTTTCAACTTCGTGACTGTGCCCATAAGCACGCCCCTCCGATACCACTCTGTCCTCGTCCAAGGAGCCAAAGTTTTGACAACGCTGTGGCTCACTTTGACGGGAAAACGGCCCCATTTCCATGCATAAGGAGGGACACGGGCGCGTAGCCAACGCTGGAGGGGACGCATGTGTAGCAGTCCCAGCCTGAGCACTGACGATGCCGAGGCCATAAGGCCGAGCATTCTCTGAAAGTGTTTCAGGGGAACGCGAGTTCCGGCTTTGAATGAAGTCGCCATGTTCTGGACGGATAGCGCGCGCTGTGACGTCAGCCGCGCGTTCATGAGTCTCGAGTCTAGAACAAAGCCCAGAAAAGATATCTTTTGAGTGGGTGACATCGAGCTCTTGGCGATATTGATCCTGAGACCCAAACAGTCTAAATGGTTGAGGAGCCAGGATCTGTGTGTTAGTAGTTCTGCTCGAGACTGGGCTATCACTAGCCAGTCGTCGAGGTAGTTGAGCACCCGCATCCCTTTCAGCCTGAGCGGGGCTAATGCCGCGTCCATACATTTCGTAAACGTGCGGGGCGCCAGGGATAAGCCGAATGGCAGGACCGTGTACTGATAAGCCTGCCCCTCGAAGGCGAATCTCAAGAATGGCCTGTGGTGGGGGGCTACCTGCACATGAAAGTACGCATCTTTCAGATCTATCGTGAAAAACCAGTCCCCAGGGCGAATGTGCGCGAGGATCTGTTTCACCGTTAGCATTTTGAACGAGCGAGTCATTAGAGCTTTGTTCAAATGCCTTAGATCTAGGATGGGCCTGAGCTCTCCGTCCTTCTTCGGAACGAGAAAGTATCGGCTGTAGAAGCCCGACTCGCTTTTGGAAGGGGGAACGGGCTCCACCGCTCCCTTCTTTACCAGTTTCAAAATCTCGGTGCGAAGCACGTGACTGACGCTGCTTCTCACCGAGGTCTCGACCACGGCGCGAAAGCGCGGGGGCCTGCGAACGAACTGTAGCGAGTAGCCCCTTTTTACTATGTTCATAACCCAATTTGATACCCCGGGCATGGCTTGCCAGGCCTGAGCTCGACACGATAGCGGCTGGAGCCGGCGCGGATAAGGGTCGCCTACTAGAGGGAACTCGGTAGCGCTGCCATTTTGTGCTTGAGACATAGAGGGGGTAGTGCTTATGTGTGGCGGCGTGCACTGTGGAGTGGGCGCCGGGACATTTATAGCATGGGTGGGAGGGGTGAATGAGTGTAGGAGTGCAGACTGATGTGTGGGCACATTTACTACAGAGAAAAAGCTCTTTTTGAGATTTATTTGGGTCGCCGTGATAACGGCGTTTGTGTGCAGGCGAGTGCGTTTGACAACGGGCTCGTTGGCTGCTAAACTGAGGTCGGCAGTCACCTGGGTGCGGGGAACTGGGAGACCGGGAGGGAGAGATGGGGGTCCGGCCGAGGCGAGACCTGACCATCTCCTTTTTATCCCTGCGGCTAGGACGGCTTCGGAGGCTCGGGGTTCAACACAATCCTGGGTCGAGGTCCCCGGCGTTCAGGCCGACTGCTGCGGTTCGCGGAGCGGGAACGTTGGCGCGGTCCAGAAGAGGAGCGAGGCCGGGAAGGTGGCTCTGCCGGCTTAGCGGGTTGAGAAGGCGGGGGTCTACCTCGAGAGCGTCTCTGGCCTGAAGACGAGCTGGAGCGCTTAGGCAGGAAATGCCTCATAGCCTGCGAAGCCTTCTGCGCTTCGGTGAAGCGCTCCGCGAAACCCACGACTGACGGGCCGAAGAGACCGGTAGTGGAGATGGGGGCGTCCAAAAAGGAGGCTTTGTCCGCGTCCTTCATCTCGGTCAAATTCAGCCAAAGGTGCCTCTCTAAGACCGTCAGGTTAGCCATATTTTTCCCGATGGCTTGTGCAGTGGCTTTAGTGGCGCGAAGGGCCAAGTCCGTCGCGCTGCGGAGGTCCTTCAAAACATCGGAGTCGGGGACAGACTCATCCAAGGAGCGGAGAAGTCTGGCCTGGAACACCTGAAGGATAGCCATGGTGTGAAGGGCCGCGGAAGCCTGGCCAGCGGAGGCATATGCCCGGCCAGCGAGAGCAGAAGTGGTGCGGCAGGGCTTGGACGGGTGCTGAGCCCTGGACTGCCATCCTCTGGAGGAGGAGGGCGGGCAGAGGTGCGCGGCGACAGCCTCCTCGAGGGGTGGAAGAGACTCATAGCCTTTTTCCTTAGCGCCGTCGACAACGGAGAGCGCTGGGGAAAAAGCGGATCTGGCGCGAGCAGAGTAGGGCGACTTCCACGACTTCGTAAGCTCGTCGTGTACCTCAGGGAAGAAAGGCGCGGGCTTCTGAGGAGAAGAGAGGCGGCGGCTTTCCAGGAACCACTCGTCCAGTCTGCTGCGTGTTGGCTCATCGGGCTGGGACCACTCGAGCCCGAGGTCTTCCACGGCCCTGGAGAGCACGCGGATGAGTTCCGCGTCGACGTTAGTTTTGGCGCTCGTGGCGGTCTGCGTCGAAGCGGGGGGCTCCGAGACAGAAGTTGACCACTCGCTACCAGAAGCGGCTGTGGAGAGGCTGTCCTCATCATCCTCTGGCGGCGGGCCACCGAAGGAAACCGAACAGGCCGCTGCATGAGAGGGACGCTGTTCCTCCTGGGTGAAGGTGACCGGCGATGGCGAGGCACGCGGGGAGTCATCCGGCGTGCAGTCGCCAGACCGTTCCGGCAGCCTCTGGTCGCGGCGTTTCTTGCGGCGCGGCCCAGCGGCAGGAGGAGGGACCTGGTCGAAGGTGGCGAGGCGAGCCCGAAGGGTCTGCAGCGCCATCTCATCGCACTCGGGGCAGCCGCCCTGAGAGAGTGCGAGCTGCGCGTGGTCCCGTCCAAGGCATGCCACGCAGATGACGTGACGGTCGCCGCCAAGGAGAGGAGCTCTGCAAGAGCCGCAGGAAATGCGAGGCATTTGAAACAACGCCCCGCGCTCTTTTAGGAGAAGAGAGTATAAAAGGATACGATCGCCGGATGGCGTAGCTGGAACGGCAGAGAAGGCGGAGAGGGAGTCCGTCGTCCTCAGCTGCAGGTTCCGCTGGTGCCTTTTCGACGGCGGTTGCTTCTTCCGGAGATCAGCGAAGGTATCGCTGAAGGAGATAAAATCTGACACCTATGGCGAAATCAGGGCTTTATATAGCCTCCTGTATGCAAATATAAGCACCTTTTTTCGGCGGGCTTCTGGAACGCCCCCCATTGGCTCGTTCCTCTCAGCCGCCTCACCATAGGTTCATGCAGTTGCCGTGGCCCGGCCAATCAGAGCGCTCCTCGCGCTGAGTTATGGCCGTTCAGCGGCACTGCGCTTTACATGGATACCTTTATTAAAGTTTTGCTTCATATTCTCGAGAAAAGGAGTTTTCCCATACGTAATACGAGGAACCTCTCTCGAAAGGGAACTATTAAAGCAAGCCATTTATAGGGTTATTTCCCCAAATAGTGTTAAAAAAAATATTTATAAAATAGTATTATTTTTTTGTATTTAAAAAATAAATATTTTTTTATTTTTTTTAAGTTGCAAACTAAGTTGTGCTTGCTTACTGGACAGCATGAGTAGCATTTGTAATAAATAACGACTGGTCATTATCTTCATTATCTAGGTAAACCAAGCAAGTGCCCACAATATTATAGAAAAACCATAGAGCCTTCAGGATATACAGTCACAAAATTCACAAAAAATATTGTAATTTGATCATAATGAATATTATGCGCACTGTGTTTAGAAAATATGGTTCATTATCTTTTTCTTTGATTATAATCACCATTGATTTGCTTATAAAGAATTATGGGACCTTGAAGATAAATTAACAGAACTCCTGAACAATGAATGCTTTAGTTATGTTATGATTTGATCCCCAAAGAATCAAAGAACTGCTTTGAAATTGTTCTCCGTTTCTGTCTTGAGAAAAAGCAAAGATAATGAGAGAAACTTTTTTTATTTGTCAAAATATGACTCATTGTCCTGAAAATTCTTTTAGGAATCTGTCAAAGTCATTGAATATCTTGAGTTTGTTTAGCTTTCAACTCTTCTGAAACTTGACAACACATTTGTACATGGGTTCTTAAATGTTAAAAATCAAAACATTTGTTCAGTGTTAAATGAGAGATTAGATATTTGCCATTTTTAACAGCAAATAGTCAATCCCTTAACTGTCAGTTTCTAACATTAGATCAAGGCTGCAACACTTCAGTGCATCTCAATCAATCCTCTCTAGTGCCTTTTCAACAGTCTTGTGCCAGAGTCCAATCTGGAACTATTGTGTGTTTTCATCGCAGAAAAAGGGCTTCTGGGCTGAAATAACGGCTGGTATTACAAAACTATATGGCACCTATCGTGTCTAACAAAGCTGTCTCCACCAAAAGCAGCAAATGTGCTTATCTTATAAATATGAATTGTTTTATTCTCTCTCTCTCTCTCTCTCTCTCTCTCTCTCTCTCTCTCTCTCTCTCTCTCTCTCTCTCTCTCTCTCTCTCTCTCTCTCTCTCTCTCTCTCTCTCTCTCTCTCTCTCTCTCATCTCTCTCTCTCTCTCTCTCTCTCTCTCTCTCTCTCTCTCTCTCTCTCTCTCTCTCTCTCTCTCTCTCTCTCTATCTCTCTCTCTATATATATATATATATATATATATATATATATGACCTCTAGAATCAACAAGGCATTTTCGCCCACAGGACTGCCACATACTGGATGTTTTTCCCTTTTCACACCATTCTTTGTAAACCCTAGAAATGGTTGTGCGTGAAAATCCCAGTAACTGAGCAGATTGTGAAATAACCAGCCCCTTTGGCACCAACAACCATGCCACTCTCAAAATTGCTTAAATCACCTTTCTTTCCCATTCTGACATTCAGTTTGCAGTTCAGGAGATTGTCTTGACCAGGACCACACCCCTAAATGACTTGAAGCAACGGCCATGTGATTGGTTGATTAGATAATTGCATTAATGAGAAATTGAACAGGTGTTCCTAATAATCCTTTAGGTGAGTGTACATAGTTCACCTGCTATATTGCTAAATATACAAAATTGTTCATATCAACAGAAAAATATACCGGCATAACCTGGCTTCTCTTGAGACTCCCATGCTTCAGAGTGGTTATAGTTATGATATGCTAAAGCTCCCTGCATATAGATATGATTGGATACAGGGTAGTTTGTGTTCAAATCATGTTTTTGAGACTGTTGCAGTTTTAAAGGGAAAATACTTAGCAATGGTGTTGACATATGAATTTGCACATGGTCTGTCATAAAGCATATTAAAAACACCACATAGGCATAAACAACATTAAAACTTGATCTTCACCACAGGAATAAATTAATTTATAGAGTGGTCAAATTGTTAAATTGAAAATTCTTGTTTGCATGATACATCCAGTATTTTTAAAGCTTTAATACAAAATCCACAGCTGTTCTCTTTGAAAAGTAGTTTAAAGATATAAGTGGGTGGGATGACATCAATAATTGATATGGTATTCACATAAGCACTTTTCATCGAACTCTGTGATGAGTCAGCATTTGCGCTCATGCTTTAAATGATGTCAATGAATATGCGGCTCAATATCTGGTGTCCTTCTCTTTATCACAGTATGCCTGGGTGTACTGAATGTCCCCTTGGGGATGAATAAAGTGTCTATCTATCAGACTGTCCGTCTGGTTGAAGTAGGAGTGCAGGGGTACATTCCATGCAGAAAAATGTGTGGCATTACTCCAAACGAACATTAGTCTACACGTTGCAGCTGTTTGAGGGGAAAAAAAATACTTCTAACAACCGTGACTCGCAATCCGTTTTTGCATGATAATATAGAAGCACTTTCAAATGTTATTACATGCAAAATGGGGCCGTTTATGTGGGATTACCTAAAATAATGTATCATCGTACCTATGAAATATTTACAGTTAACAGTTCAAATACTGATCAAGGAAGCATATTTATTCCAACTTTCCTGCATCCTGATCATCATAGGTTTCTGCATTTTGCTTGTTTTATGCCACTGGGGGCATGAAGCATCTTATATTGCACACTAACTGGAAATAATTTGGACACTTGAATGAGCATTGCATTTGAAGGAATGTATATGTAATTTCCAAATAATGGCCAGTGGGGTAAGATGTGCCACTGAGTAAGCTGTGTTAGCCTGGCTCCGCCCTCCTACGTTCTTCCGCTCAATCTTCATTTTCCTTCAGTACTCTGTCTGGGATTGAGGTATATTCTCTGGTTTTCTCCAGTCAAATTTTAACCGGTCCAGTCATCAAACAGGCGGAGTGGCTGAGAACGATGACATTGATGTTGTGCGCTAGTTTGAGATGACATACGTCACAACCAAATGTTAGTAATTGGTTATGGCAGATCAAGAGTGGCTCTGGGCAGATTCAATAGTTTTAAACTTCAACAGAGAACCCACCTTCAAGGAAGTTAACACTTGTCTCTCAGTTGGGGTAAGCTGTGCCAATTAAAATGGTAATAGTACTTTCTGCATTGCACACATAGACATAGCTGGTTTTGCGACAAAAGTCAATCAAACTTGTTGAAATTTGAAAAGTAAAGCATTTCAATAAATGAATAATAACATTTAAATGTGCCCTAGAATAGTTGAAAAAATATGAAATGGCTTATTTAAAAGGATACTTCACCGCTTTTTCATATTAAACTGTTATTCCCTTAACTAAAAGGAGTTGATACATACTTCTCTCGTCTGTGTGCCTGCACTTAATCTCTCTGACGCGTGATGATGATCTGATAGCTTTTAGCTTAGCCCACTAAGCCCAGTTCATTCACTATGGTACCAAACAGAGATCAATTTAGAAGCGACCAAACACCTCCACGTTTTCCCTATTTAAATACAGTTACACCAATAGTTGAACGATCAAGTATGGTGACATAAAGATGTGAGATGTGAGGGAGGATGTTTCAGGTGGGACTTTAAAGAAAATATTCATCTAGACATGTGCCTATTTTCAGTAATGTAATATATCACAATACATTTTTTTTTACAGTGTACATATACATTACACACACACACACACACACACACACACACACACACACACACACACACACACACACACACACACACACACACACACACACACACACACACACACACACACACACACACACTCAAGTCTGGGCACAGAAGACAAGAGGAGCATTTAGAATAAATCCACTAGGATAAATTTATTAAAGAATACATTTATTAGGATAAATTTCATCCTAATCATCCTAAAAGCCTCTTCAGGAGGTGGTCTGGGTCTCTTTACAGTCAAAACTAAAGTCTAAATACATCTGGTTGTTGAAACCCTAAGCCTAACCCTAACATATGTACATATTACTCCTCGCAGCAATGCTAAAAAAAACGTGTGAGAGCGTGTTATATGTCATGTTTTAGCCTTATATGACAGCGCTACTGCAGCACGCATCAACGCAGATGAGTATTTCTTCATTAAGCCAACGCACAAATTACCGCAAATTAAACTCTAAGTAAAGTCGTAGGTGCTTAAAGGTGAACTATGTAGTATTTTTGCAGTAAAATATCCAAAAACCACTAGGCCAGTGTTATATATTTTGTTCAGTTGAGTACCTACAATATCCCAGATGTTTCCAACTATTTGTAAATTGTGAGAAAATTGCTACTTTAACTAAGGACAGGGACGTTGCAGCATTGCATTTGAGAGAGTCGCCTGTCAATTGCGTCATATCTGCGCTACCCTCGGTTTCGGCTTTTATTTGGCAGGAGCGCTTTACTCTTAGCAGTGTGAACAACTGAACCCACGGAGTAACGTCATAACATCGTTTTAAACACACTTAAATGTATCTAATATGATAAACAGAGCTCCATTACCTCAAAATCATAACCGGAAGAGCGGATCTGTGCAGGCGCCCGGCGAATGTGTCCCGTCCCGTCATAATAAAAGTCCCGGTATTCGCAAGGCGGGTATTTGTTTAACAATCGCTCCAGCAGCTGTGCTCAGGTCTACAACACTCGGTCCTGCTCTGCTTTACACTACAGTAACGTTAATAACCGCATGCATGAACGTGATTTCTGCCCGAGTCCTATTTTCCACCGGCTGTGATGAGAAGACCACATCTCCCAAGATGCTGCGCTCACACTTTGCGTCATCAAACTACGCATTTGTTTTGCATAGGCGCCCTCCAGTGGACAAAAGCTGCATAGTGCACCTTTAACATACAATCATATTCTTTAAAAGTAAAGAAACTGAATGATCTTATCAGTGCTGTGGCCGTGCTCATTCATTTTGCAGTCTTTGATTGTGAAATTAGCTGGTGATTAATAAAATGCAGCTCATATCTGTTGTTTTGACGTGATGTGAACTCCATTAAATCTGCATAGTGCGGTTGAGCACTATTTCAGCTTTTGAAGTACCGGTAGTTCGATTATTTTGAATTACTCGCACTCGCCTCCCTCTGCCATTGTATGCTACTGCGACAAAGCACGGACATGACAAATGGCATCAGAAAAAACGGTACAATATAAGTACCTTATAATCAGTTATGATCTATTACTGAACTGATACCGAATCGTCCTCGTCTGCATTGTGATGCATCGAAGAAACAATTAATTTCGACAACCCTAGTGTAATATGTGCACATATATACCAAAATACACATACACACTTTAAAATGATGATATAAATATCCGCACACATTATTTAAAGATGCTCATTTACAAATAAAAAAGCAGGCAGACTCATTTGCCTAAATGAAACTAATTGCTAATCACCTCTTCAGGAAATTATAACTACAAGAGCAGGCTTGTAATTATAAAACTTTGACAGAATCAGATCCCAGAACTCTGACTGTTCACTTTAACTAAGACTCTGATGAGTAAAAAGAGGGATGAGGGCTTGTCATCTCGTAAATGTAAATGCAAACAACTAAGTGTGCATTTCATCCTAATTTTAAATTTAAACCAATTTTTTTTTTAAACCAAATTCTTGAACTTGACTTGCATATTATATTACTCTAGTATTGCAGCTTTCAATATAATGGAGAATTCTGATATTTAGCAACTTGATATTGTATGAAAGGGGCTAGACTGTGTGTGTGTGTTTTCTCATCCTGTGAAATTAGACCTGTTGAAGCCACCTGCGACCCTTCTGCTGAAGATAATTCACTGTCAATATTTGTTAACCTTGAGTTACACAGACACACACACACACTCACAGACATTCAGATGTCACCGTTCACACACAAGCACTCCGAAAAGATTTAATGGTCTTTTCTATTGTGTTATAATCTCTCAGTTGTGACACATTGATTAATTAGAGTTGAGTAATAATGTGCTGCACTATTCTTTTGTTACTTTCATCAACTACTGCAAATCATGATGCTAAGAAATGATTGCAAAGGGCACAAAAAAATAAACATTTTAGATTTTTAATCCAAATAACTGCAATATAAATTATGTAAACCGTGTGTTTGTTTTAAATTTATATGCTACTTAAGCCCTATTCGCTCTAGATTAGTATTTTTGGGGACCTCTGGTGATTTGTAATAATTGCAAAGATTGTCTGTGATCTTAATCCCGTCGGATTCGGCCATGTCTGTAATTTGTAAAGTAAAAATTCCCCTGCAAATTACCTACCATATTTCGCCGAACACTGAGGTCCTGTGATAATACTAGTCCTGTGCGAAACGGCATCTCTGTGATTTGGCCAGGATTAGGTGGATCGTATATCATTTGAATGGAGGCTGCATTCATAATGCGCACAGTTATGAATTCCTTTGCGGATTACTTTCATTTTGAGAATCAGTACCAATTTGGGAGCAAATTGCTTGAATTGTGTGTTTAATATTAATATCAATAATATTCTTAATGGAAAATATAACAACAGAACAGTACAATGACAAGCCCGCTTAAATGGGCGCCTTTACATTTAGCACATTTACTGAATCTTCCGCCGTATACTGTCAGCTTCTCACTCATGATAAATGAAATCTGACTCCTGCTGCTGGTCTGTGCTCAGTTCAGTTTTTAATTGTAGTGTCTGTTCTCTAAATGAACTAAATTATTTGTATTACTATAAAACAATCAAAACAATGACTGTTGATGATTTCATACAGGTATATCTATAACGAAAAAACATTTACATTTAGTCTTGACATCATATCCTTTCCTGTAGCTCAATGAGTAGTGCATGGCGCTAGCAACGCCAAAGTCATGGGTTCGATTCCCAGGGAAAGCAAGAATTGACAAAAATGTAAAATGTGTACCTTGAATGTAATATAAGTCGCTTTGGATAAAAGCTTCTGCCAAATGCATAAATGTAAATGTAAATATCCAGAAGATAAGTCACAGGCTTTGCTTATCCCGTGCAAATGTGCCACGCAAAATTCAGACATGGGGAGTAATTTCTAAATCACAGAGGTCCCTAGATAATACTAATCCTCTGCGAATAGGGCTTTTATCATATAATTTTACAGATGATCATGTTAATTATTACAGTACACAGTGATTATAATAAGCTGTGAGTTTGTTTTTAATCCAAATAAGTGTGTTAAGGTGTGACGTGTTAAAAAAATGCATGCAAAATAAATTATGTAAACTCAGTGTTTAAGCTTATATGCTAATTAATCATATAATTTAACAGATAATCATGTTAATTATTACAGTGCACAGTGGTTATAATAAATTGTAAGATGATGTACACTCCAATAGCATAGAATGTAATGACACCTGATTTGAGGTATTGTTCATGCCTCTAACACGAATGGTACAGAATTGAAAATTGAACCCATAGGTTTAGTAGTTTAGAACAGACTTTTGTCTTCTAATTATCCAATTGCTTCATATTATGAAACCTTGTTACCCTCTCAGTGTAACGTTAAAGAATGTCAACAAAATGTTATAGTGTATGTTTTTCTTTGAACCCCTTTGGGTTTACTGCACTATCAGGCTTGGCAGTGACTCAAGACAGTAACTGAATCTGAGGCAAACTTAAGTCCAGCTGTTAATTCTAATCGTGGGCGACTCCTGCAGAAAAAACGGTTTGTATTGATCGAGGGCATATGGAGTATCATCTTAACGTCATGTTAGTGTAGACTCATCGTAGACTTATTGCTTATAAAATTAGATTTGTGCTCTTAGAAGGACTTTCTGGGTAGGCAGGAAACCGTGGTCTGAAAACAAAGTCTTTCTCAGTTAATTTGCCTTTTCTGAACTGGAGGCCAAAGCATATGATACTGATTGACTTAGGTTGAGAGCTCAAACTCAGCTCATCTATTTGTGGAGGATGTCAAGCAGAAATTGTAGAGTTGTTGATGTTTGTAAATATTTACATAGGGATGCACAATATATTGTTTCCATATCTGCTTATATTTATGGCATTATTAATATTGTTATTAATATTATTTGGGTTTATTGGTTTGATCTGTATTTTAGATTTAATTCTGCATTCTCATTTCCCCTGTTTTTTTATATTTATATTCCCTCTGCATCATTTAACACTCACTCAGTTGTTTTTAAAACCGAAACAATTTAATAAGTGTTGAGTAATCTATAGCAAATCTCAATCTATTTTTCATACTGTACATTATATTCCGATGCTTAATTCAGCATTTCCCAACCCGGGTGCCGGAGCAGGGGGGTGCATCTTAAAAGGTGCCGGTACGCACTGGCACAACGGTTCATCTCACAACTGATGATGCATCTTTAATATGGGTTGTAACTTGAAAATAATGCTTTAGTTATGTTTCTGTGAAGAATACACGTGCTGGCTCCTCAGTGATACACTACAATAGCGATAATAAAAGAAAAACGTGGGCAAAACGGTCTCTCTTTGTAAACTTTGTTCACTGCATGTGAGTGCTGTGCATGCGACCAGTCATTTCGCAGTCATCACCCGGGTATATTCGCCAGAAGACGTGAATGTGCGCGCTGAGAGAAGTTCTGTCTCTGCACTCATCCGAAAGCGCGCACTCGTCTCACAGCACGCAAATAGAGTTCTCTTTCAAGTCTTGTGCTTGAACGGACAAACTCACACAAAAAGTATGTCAACATGTCCATCTTGATGAGTACAAAAGCAGACATAGTCTGAATATGCCTTAACTGAATTGTATACAGTCGAGAAAGACAACACATATCCGTTGATTAGGTCTTAAAGGGGCAGTAGCCTTTACTGCTGTCTGTTTAATGTCAAACAAAAAATAAGGAATCACTCACTGCTCTTAAATGAATAGCTTTTGTAAGTTTAATAAGGTTTGATCTTTAATTTAAACAGTTAAATATGCAGTTATTTTACATTTATTTATTCAAATTCTTCACCAAAAAACGAATGTTAGACCTACCTGAAAAACATGAAAAGCATTGTTTATTTTATTAGTATCTTTGCTCAATAGTATTTATTTGTGCTGCTGCTTGTATTTAAGGTGTTTGTTCTTATTTTCTTAATTTTTATTAGTCCTTTATTCCCTGAACATAGCAAATACCAAACCGTACTGAAACCGTGATACAAACCGGCCCGTGAGCAATCTGTACCGCTACACGCCTAGTGTAACGTATGTGAGGGGGTGCCACAAAATTTTGAACATTTTCAAAGGGCGCCATGACTGAAAAAAATTGGGAAATATTGGGTTAATTCACTTAATTGTTTTTACTTTTTTTTTATTCTAGACAACATTTTATAGAATTTTAATAACATCCATTTAATAGGTACCCGCCATTGAAAATATCAACATAACTGTTTAGAATAAAATTGTTATAGCCTTTGAATTGTTATATTAAGATATTACACGGCTACTAGTCTCAAATAAATTAGACACAAAATATTGTCTTGAGATTAAATATTTTATTAGCTTTTACGCAAAGCTTCCGCTAAGAAAAACAGTTCCAACCTGCTTTAAGCCTTTTTATATTGCTGCTAAATGTTGAAAATGAATGCTGAAAGGGTTAGTTCACCCAAAAATTAAACCATACCTATGATTTATTCACCCTCAAGTCATTATAGGTGTATATGACTTTCTTCTTTCAGACAAATACAATCGGAGTTGTATTTAAAAAGTCCAGGCTAACATTAATCCAAGCAGTTGTTGTAGCTGTTTTTGAAGTCCATAAAAAATGCAGCTGTCCGTCAAATAGCATACTCCACACGGCTCCGGTGGGTTAATAGAGCCTTCTGATTCGAATCGATGCGTTTGTGTAAGAAAAATATCCATATTTAAAACTTTATAAAGGAAATCCGCCTTGAAGTCTTCCATTGTAGCCATGGCTGATAACTCGTAGTACCCGGATGAGCGGTTGTTATCTGGAAATAACATACCGCTGGAATGTGCGATTGATCAATCAGAATCAAGTATTTCATAGAGCCGTGTAATGAATTGGGATAGCTGTGTAGAAAATGCAAATATCGCTCGTCCTGAGGTTAAATTATTCTTAGTATGAACACAATAATATTTGGCATGCAAAGCATCAGAGGAAAAAAAACATACCAAAAGGCCTCATATTTAGATACTTTCCCTGTAGTTGCAAATCGATTTTCCTTCACAGAGCTTCAAAATGATGTTTAACAATTAACAAGAATAACAGTCAACATTCATGTAATTGCAATTTAAGCATAAATAAACCATTCAGAATCCAAATGCATGCTCATAATTATGCATGCTCAATTTTGTTTTGTTGGTAAAATCAAGACAAGCTCAAAGTCACTCTTTAACACAGGAATTTGATGAAAATACAAAGTTTCGATTTGCAGACAAATGCGCAGATAGATTTAACCGTAACCCTCAATCACAGTATCTGGCAGTTTAATTTGAGCTCTCCAGTGTTTATCTGAACAGAGCCGCCACCTATGGAAGCATCCACTTCATTGCCCAGCAGTGTTTTGCCGTTATTTCATCATTCTCTCTTATCGTCTCTTAACTCAGTTTCAGTTATTGTCAGGCCAGGTTGGTCGCTGTGATTGCTACCCTCAGCCATGTTTTCAGCTCCAGTAGTAATCAGAAGTTTCTCAGACGCAAAACCAATCAGCCTCTTTCCCTGCTGAGCTCATCTCAACAGGGAGCCAGGCAGAGAAAATACTCAATCAATGGTCACAATTAAAAAAAGAAATAAAGTAGAAAATGTGAAGCGGTGAAGAAACTGTCACACTGCTGCCACAAACTTTCTTCCTTTTCACTCCTACTTCAAACTATAACTTTTTTTTTTAGGGATGGGTTGGCCAACTAGTTGAGTTTTTTTTATTTGGTTTTTTTTTATTTGTTTTTACATGAACAGAGTTTTTGGTGATGTTTTTCGTTTTGATTTAGGTGACCAGATTTTATGCAGTTAAAATTCTGGATACCTAAGAGTGAAAACATATTAACTACGCCAACACTGGAACTGAGAAAGAAATACAGTTAGGATTGAATTTTGATTGATTTTCACACATTTGAGCATAGCTGAACCAATACAATCTGTCTCAGGGTAGATCCTATTCCTATTTTGTCTCAGTGTAGTTTCTTGCTTTGCCTTTTGTTCTTATGGTCTTGAAAACTTGAACTCTCACTAATGATGCGGTACTCTTAATTATTCTTCTGTTTAAATTCAAAGTTTATAGTTTTCAGTTTGGTTTTTAATATTTAAAAAATATATATCAATTTCTATTAGTGCTTTTCAATTGATTATTCACTTTTTAAGTTTATTCTTAGCTAAAAACACTTACTTGCAAATATGTGCTCATTAATGTATATTTACTTCTTTCAAGTAATAAATGATTCTCATAAATGTATAATATGCCATTGAAAATACACACGGGTGAGGGGTTTGAATGCCGGTCGCCATTTTGCCCCTCCATCTTGAAAGTACAATAGGCAAAGAGGGACATACCCGTAAATTCAAGCTTCGCCTTTCACGTTTTAACACTCGATGGCACCGTGTCGAATGTGAAGAGGGGGATTGCCATGTTAATCTTGGACTAAATCGGCCACCGTAGGAGTTCAAATGAAATCGGAATTGTGACGAACAGAAACTAATATTCACTGGATGGTCATATACCTTTACACCGCTAGATGGGGGAAAATATCACACAGTGTAGCTTTAAAGGTGTCATGAACTGTCTTTTTTTATACTTTTGTCTGAGGTCAACTAATGATGTTCGTGTGAGGAGACTTGGAAGTAAACGCCCATGGCTAGAATTGGATAAGATTTGCATATTTAATGAGCTTAAGCTCCGCTGTCAGTTCAGTTCACATGAGAGAGGAGAGAGAATGAGGGAGAAGCGGCATCCAGAATGAGTTTCTTGATCACAGGGCTCGTAAACGTCTTTATCAAACAAACACAATGATTTATTTCTCATCGACCCGCGATTGATTGGACTATTATTTTTATATTACACATAGCCCGCAAGATCAGACGATATAAGCACGAACCGCGCGCACACATACACTTGCGCACGCGCCACCCTTCAGATGTCGAGAGAGAGAGAGAATAGCAGAACAAGGACAGAATATTATGACATTTAATCGGCCTGCCGGCCCATACATGTCTGAGTCCAGCGTGCTAAAGTTATGCTCTGTTAGACACGTACACATAAGCAAAACGATCTATAACAATGCAATACTATTACATATCAAAACACGTTTTACTCACATAAGCGTGTTGCACCATTCCTGTCGGATCCAAATCCAGCTCAACCGGAGATTTGTTTACAAACGATCCCGCAGTGAAATGAAGTGAACGTCTTCCCCACGTGAGCTGAAACTTCATTAAAAATAAAGTTCAACCACACTTTCCTAATATTAGGATCAGAAGGAAGCTTATGGACCGACTGTGTTCTTCCACGACCAGGAATAGTTCAATATATTGCTATCTTCCTCGGCATGTTTAATGTTGGTGTTTCGTCACACACTGACGTCAGTATGAAGCACCGGACCGTTTGCTGGGCCTTTTGTCAATAAAAGCTTTTCTTTTTTGACTAACAAGGAAGTTTTCAGCTCTGAAACTTAGAGGATATTCTTATATTACCATGACCTTTTTATCAAAAGCTCAAGTAAAGGTTGATTTCTCAATTCGTCACCCCTTTAAACAAAATAGCTCTGTGTTTTATACATATGTGTGGGTACAGTGTATAATTATGTACAGTATATAAATACACAACGTTCAGCCATACGTTGAAGAAATGAATTATGCATTACGTTAACACTTTTATTTTGGATGCAATTTAATCAGTTTGATAGCACTAATTTATACAGTAGTTTGTTTATTTAGTTATTTTATTAGGCGCTTTAGTTTTTTTCATAGAATTTCTATTATCATAAATCTTTGAGTTTTAATTTTTTCTAGTTTACTAGTTTTTACTAGTTTAATAATACAATTTACGTATACAACATAACATTTAATTTTACATATAATATATTTTATGTAAATATATTATATGGCAATCTTCATGTGCTGCATTACTTCCCAAAGATGGCATGTCTTCTCCTAAACAGGTTCATACATTTCAGACTGTCTCTAGCTCACTAAGATAACCATGATCTTTTTAGCCAGTTGTTTTTTTGTTTTTGTTTTTGGTTGTTACTGGTGAATAACTTTTTATTTTTTATTTTTGTATCAATATTTTTCAGCTTTAATATACAATATTAAAATCAGTGAAGGGCATTTTTCAAAAATATTGTTTACAAATATTTGGGCTCATAAAGGCAAGGGTAATGTTCTAATACTCTAAAAGAAAAAAAATCATTTATTTAAATTAAGTTCCCTAAGAAATATATATAAAATGGGATTTAAATATATATATATATATATATATATATATATATATATATATATATATATATATATATATATATATATATATATATATATATATATATATATATATATATATATATATATTTATATTTATATTTAAATCCCATTTTATGATTTAGCAGATATACACAATAAGCTTACATTATATCTTAAGATATGAAAAAACAAAAAATATACAGGGGGGTATTCCAGAAACTAAGGTTAACCTACCGCCATATAGACCTTGAACTCTCTGTTGATTAACCCAAACCTTGTTTACTCAAGGTATGCTGGTTCCAAAAATGTTTGCGTGCTTAGTGTTTCACTGCATTAACGGCCAGCAAAGCAACATATGTAGTAAAATTATAATATTTTTGTTTTCGAATAGTAATTACTTATCGAATATTCGGCGCTTCGTACACATCCCTGATAACAACATTCGTATGACTTCAAGCAACACAGTAGCAAGCTCATAGCTTTGGGCAAGTAACCATATGGGAAAACCTTGGCAAATGCATTGCATCACCCCAGTAACCACCTAGAGCACCTTATCATCACAGAAAGCATCTCTCAGAAAATGTAAAAATCTAGTTCTATAGTACTTTTGCATTTTTCATGAGCGTAGCAATAACATGGACAGTTGCATCAAAGGGAGACTGTATACTCTGTGTCCTCTCATCTTTGCTGTAATTAGTGTCTCTGTGCTTTTGATGGTGGGTACATTTGGTTAGTAACGTACATAGCATCCGTTTTCACATAATATTAGATTAATTTCACCCTCTAATGTTTTGTCCCCAATAGAAAATTTACCTTCAAAGTACAGATAGGAAAAAAAATCTAAAATTCCTTTTATCTGCGATAGTTAAGCCATGCTGCTGTCTCTATTCAGTGGGATGAAAACATAAACCAAATGCAGCTGAAAAGACTCGATTCTGTGTAGCATGCTTATAATTTTAGTGGACAGTCTATTCCCAGCACACAGTGAGCACCGTAGTCTTTGTGCGGCTTTGACAAAACATTCTTTGTTCATCGCTGGGTTTAGCATAAGAGCACATTGGTCGTGAGAGCTCTCACTTTGTTCATGGCGGAAATATGTGCTTTTGCGTGGGTGTTATTGGAACAGGGCATTGAGTCCACTTTTTAAACTCCTCAAAGCCTTGTCTGTCTTTAATTCACATCAGAGAATGACATGTGCTAGGTCTAGGGGCCAAAAAGCATGTACATTTTCTGAATAAAATACAGCTACGATTCTAAGCTGTTATAGGTAATTCCCAGGGCCTTTCTGTGATGTTGCCTAGATGTTTCACGCAATAGTTAAAAATTAATAATCCTCTGTTTGAAGGAACACTGTTTCTATTTTACACCTGTACAGTAGAGAGCGCAGCACAAACATGCTGCCATTCTGGATTGCAAAGCAATAAGATACAGAAGAAAGTTCAGATTAGTGCAATGACAGGTATGAAAGCGAGGCTGTGAGGGATAGACTTACCGTGTTTTCCATGTCATCCGCTGTAGAAAGCTGTATAAAGCTCCTAGATCACATCATTTTCCACAGGTCATGTTGTCAGGATTTTTATGTCTACAGAAATCAAATAAATTCAAAACAAAACAGCGTGTGAGTTCAAAATTGAGTTCTTTCTCAATCAGGGCTCGAGATTAATGCTTGTGGATTAACAAGTGGATTTTTTTGAAGAGGCAAGTGAAAGAGAATTTTACTTACCCCACAGACAAGCTGATTAAAAAGCCAATAACAAAAAATAACTAGCGAATCACCAAAATGCAAGAATGCATTCTGCATTCATTTAGTGTAAGTGGCGATCGATAATAATATATGATGTATAATGAACTGACGGCTGCGCTGTTGACACTCGCGCAGCCTCTCGAGGAGAAATCAACAAATGAGCGCTGCTCACACAGAGAAACTCCTGTAAATTAGGCTTGGGCGGTAATACGGTAAAATGGTATACCGCGGGATCTAAAAATAGCAACGGTATCAGTTTCAATACCGTCAAACCGTCAAAAAAAAAAAACAGATCAACTTACATATTGCTGATCAACAATTAATTATTAAATATTTAATAAGTTGAACTAATTAAACTATTTACATATTAAATACTATTTATTTATTAAATGCCTAAATATGTGTATGCGTTGTTGTGACAGCGTGGATGAGAGAGAGAGAGAGAGAGAGAGAGAGAGAGAGAGAGAGAGAGAGAGAGAGAGAGGGGAAAAGACGGCGAGTCGGGCACTGAGTTATTCGGTCTCGAAAAAGAACACAACTTCTGCAGTTTGGAAGTATTTTGGGTTTTGACGGTAAATACAGACGAGGCAATTTGCAAATTTTGCAACAAAAAGATGACCGCGAGAGATGGAAATACCTTGAACCTAAGGGCGCATATCCGAAACCACCATCCACTCACTGCTGCGTGGATGAAAAACCGAGCGCACCCTCGGACTATGCTGTAATATTGCCGAAGCCTTTTGTCACACAGCTGGCAATGTAAGCAATAAGCATGAACTCCACAAAAATAAAGTGGACATGGGACTCACAAAAAAAAAAAAAAGTCAATTGTCTGACAATTGTCTCATAACGGTAAGCATAAAACGTGCAGAGAGTTTCTCAGGGGCAGGGGCTCAAATGTAAAAAATAAAATAAAAATATAGGCCTACATATATATATATATATATATATATATATATATATATATATATATATATATATAAGCCAACAGTTTGTTGACGCTGTCTGAGCCTTACATCATAATGTTTTAATTATTCACGGTAATACCGTATACCGAGGTAAAATAGGGAGGAGGTTTGACGGTATCAAAATTTGGATACCGCCCAAGCCTACTGTAAATGTTCAAAATGTGTTTTTATATTTAGAACATATGATAGAGTCACAATAAGTAAACAATAACAATAAGTCACTTACATTTTAGGTCCAATACTGATGAAAAACCTGTTTTTGTTCTATTTTCAGCAGCGAAAATAGTTCCAAACAAAGATTCCAAGCAACAAGTTACAAACAGGAGAACAATAATGAATCTCACAGCAACAGTGTGTTCCTGAATGATTCAGCATTTTGAATAAATCGGTTGAATCAAAGATGCGTGCGTGCGTGTGTGTGTTCACGCTCATATCCACAGCGAGCCATGTAATACAGAAATAATATACCAATCAATTGTGGGTGGATGAGAAATAAATCATTGTGTTTGTTAGATAAAGACGTTTACGAGCCCTGTGAGAGAATCATCCCGGTTGCCGCTTTCAAAACAATCCCTCCCTCATGTGAACTGAAAGCGGAGCTGAAGCTCATTTAAATATGCAAATCTTATCCAATCCTAGCCGTGGGCATTTCCTTTCAAGTCTCCATTGCTGCATGCCCATCAAAACCCAGCATTCAGGAGAGAGCCTCAAAAGCAGTGTAGAAAATAGCCTTTACTTAATTTTATTACTTATTAGTTATGATGTTTTTGGATGTAAAAACCACACCAATGTCATTAGTTGACCTCAGACAACAGTATAAAAAACTTTTAAATGCCAGTTCATGACACATTCTTTCCAACATTTCTTATTTGTTTATTCAAAAATACAATCTTTCATATTTTTCATTTTATATTTAGTCCGAGTACGTATGCAAGTGTATGAAATAAAAACATCATCAAAGTAGTCCATATGTGACATCAGTTAGTTAATTAGAATTTCTTGATCTCATTTAAAAAAATACATTTTGGTCCAAAAATAACAAAAACTACTATTAAAAACTTTATTCAGCATTGTCCTCTCTTCCATGTTTGTTTTCAATCCTCAAATAAAGATTCAAATGGTTATCAATCAGCGTAATGATTCATGAATCAATACAATGAATCAACCATTTGAAATATGAAAATATGAAAACGTTATTAGATTTCCCTCATCACAGTCTGGAAAGGGTCCAATAGACTGATATATTGGCTGATATTTGGCACCTTTTATATTATGGACATCATGGTAAATATTTTTTTTACATTATTTTGGAAAAAAGGGGTTTCCAGTGCTCACAAACTTAACAAATCACGGAGTGCACTGTTGGTTACAGTTTACTATCTTTTTTTCACAACTTCTTGTGAAATATACTATAATAGGGTTACATAATGAAGAAGTTTCTATATAAAATATAAACCTCTTTCTTTTTCGGATTTTACAGAATCTGTAGATCTTTAGATTCTTCCTAATTATTTTAATAATTATTTAAAATAAATAGAAATAATGTTAGTTTTATTTGCCAACCACTGATCTCCAGTATTTCTAAAAAAAGTAATAGCACATCGCTCATCAACACACGGCATGTTTTGATGTATCCTTTATGCCCTTTAGCACACAATGAGTTGCATGCTGAAACTTAATACTTAAATATGATACATAGCCATTTGCATATATTTATAAAGGCTAAAATAAACTGCTTTATGTAATTATCATCAGTGTTGTATTTAAATAAGAGTAGAATTTGCTTAAAGTTCATAGCACATCCCAGTGTCTCAAGCATTGACCTGAATTCATTATGTTAAGTATCCACATAGCCTTTATAATGGCTTCACAAATGTCATCCTCAGAGCGTACATACACTGACAGCTTAATGTGTCCCTGTGCTAACCTTTGCCGGTGCCATGTCTAGCTTTAACCTCAAAGGTTAGGATGACGAAGTTTTAGGCTTTGATAATCTCTATAGTAACAGTAGCGATGCTTTGATTGTCGAGGTTGGAACGGCAGGTGTCCCTATGCATGTTTTGATCACCGTTCTGGCATTTCCTCTCGTCCAATCAGGGGATGATTACACCTTTTGATGGACTCGCTGATTAAACTCACTGATGAGCTATTAATGAGTGAAATCAAGAATATGTCTGCAAGTGAGTGTACATGTAGTGAGGGAACTTCAGAGAACTGATAACAGTAATTTTTGACAATATGCTTTAATAAAAAAAAATCTAATCAAAGGCATAAAATTCACTTACATGGTCGATACATTCTCATTCAAGTCATTCTCTTGGCTATTTTCTAACGACAGGCTGGACTTTTGAGTTTGAAGTTTTTGAGGGGCTTAAATCATGCATTAGATTTTGGAGAAAATAAAATATAAATATAATATAAATAAAACAAAAAGTACTTTAATAGCTGTTGATGAACTTGCATCTTTTATTGCTAATGCTCCATAACTTCTGTTCGTGAACAAATGGTCATCTCTCTTTTTAGTTTTTTCACCTTTGTTGATACGTTCCTGGCAATCAAATTTGCAATCCTAACCCTTGGTCTAGCTAAAACTTGAGTTGCCATTGGCAAGTATTTATTATTATTATTATTATTATTATTATTATTATTATTGTTATTGTTGTTGTTGTTGTTGTTGGGTTTTTTCACCAGACTTCAAGAACAATGCGAATGGAAAAATTACACTATTGCAGATAAGTAAACCGTTTGTAATAAAATAAGAACACATAATCAAGCAATAGCACAAATAAAAACAATGAAACAAAAATACACATTTTCTTATTTTTCAGTTAGATCTTAAAGTAGTTGGATCCAGATTAAGTAGATTAGGTGCAAAATCTGGATAAAGTAAATAAATATAAAATAACGCTGCATAGTCTTCACTGTATAAATTAAATATAGATCAGTCCTTATTAAAGTTACAAAAGTTATTCAGTAAAGGGCATTAAGTGTTTGTTTTTGTTGTTGTCTGACTACGTGATTTCAGCAGTTTGGCAGTTTGACGTGATCCAAACTGCTGAAATCACGTGACATTGCGATCAGAATCATTGATCGATTTACTGACTCATGAACCGTTTGAATCTTTTTGGAGGAACACGGAAGAGAAGACAATGCTGAATAAAGTCGTAGTTTTTGATATTTTTGGACCAAAATGTATTTTCGATGCTTAAAGAGATTCTAATTAACCAGCTGATGTCACATATCTCACGTTGATGATGTTTTTATTATCTTTCTGGACATGGACAGTAAAGTGGGCATAGACTGCTTATGCTCTGGGACTACAATATAAAATATCTTAAACTGTATTCTGAAGATGAACGGAGGTCTTACGGGTGTGGAACGACATTAGGGTGAGTCAATAATGACATCAATTTCATTTTTGGGTGAACTAACCCTTTAAGCGCAAGAAGACATAAAAGAGCTCAATTCAGTATTTGTTTCCTTTCACACTTGGCTTTCTGATCCCCGCGAGTTGACGCAGTGAATGTTTAAATTGGCACGGCAAAAAAAAAAAAAGAATTGGCAAATTATAAACTTTCCTGATGAGTGAAAGCAACAAAGCGGCAATGTGTAAAGCTCAGCAAGCAATAAAATGATATCTTATCTGTTTTATTTTTTGCCTCTAACTCAATCACAGCCGGTGAAATCGTACCATTTACTAGCCAATGGTTAATTAAAGACATTTTTTAGTCATCTAGTGTGAAATTTGGTTGCGTATGCGAGTAATTTACTTGCCTTGTAGAGGGATGAACCCAGTAACAATCTTTTCTTTCTTAACTGCATCTGCCTTTCCATGTTGTGACACAAATGTGGAATATTTTTTGTTTTAAGCCACCAAAAAAGTACAATTATTTTTATTATTTAATTAAAAAAAAAATTAAAAATATATTTTCATGCAAGGTAGGAAATAATAACGGCAGGTAAATGTCTCGTATTACCTTCCATTAGCAGGTATGGCAAAGTTAATTTTGGACCCTGTCTGTGCAGTTGATTTGAAAGAGTAAATCTCAGTCTCCTCCAGCCTGCCCGGCCTCAGTCAATACACTGTTGTGGACTGTTTAATCAAGGTCTCTACTGCTGTGTTTTGGACGAGTTTCTCTTTTTCCACATTGAACTCTTGAAATATTTTTTTTTTCATGGCTCCACTATGGTGTCTTGAACTACTTCTAACACAGCAGTGGTTATTATATTTATTGCTTCCCTTAGCTCTTGATGTCATACATTTGAAATATGAAGACTTAAAAGCCCCTTGAAAACATAATTTAATTTTTGTGACTTTTTCACCATGCCTATTAGCTTTTTAGGTCATCTGTATGCTAGTGTATGCCTAAAAGTTGGCAAAACTAGAAGCTGTTTATATTTAACTTATTTACATTTAATTTTTCACCAATCAAATGCTCTCTAGATCCTTTCTGAAATCAGTCAATTTTTCATTTCCAGTCCTGGAAAACTCAAAATTTACCATACGAGGAGTGTGTTTTTGGCAATTTTTGACCATTCTTCTCTAAGCGCATTTGTGAGATCAGGCACTAATGTTGGATGAGAAGGCCTGCCTCACAGTCTCTGTTCAAACTCAGGTCAGGGCTCTGTGCAGGCCAGTCAAGTTCCTTCACGCCAAACTCGCTCATTCATGTCTTTATGTACTTTGCTTTGTGCACTAGTGTTCAGTCATGCTGGAAGAGGAAGGGTCCATCCCCAAACTGTTCCCACAAAGTTGGGAGCATGAAAATGGGCCAAATTTCTTGTAGGGCTGTCAAAATTGCTCAAATGACGTTCGAATATTCCCTCTAAAACAAACACGAATATTCAAACTATTCGAACATCTGGGCGCGCATTTTGTCAATGACGCATTACGTCAATAACAGGACAAATTAATACAAAGAGACATTAATTACTTGTATAGGTAGTCTATTTAAGTTTATACATATTTGACAACGTATTACTCTCTCTCTCTCTCTCTCTCTCTCTCTCTCTCTCTCTCTCTCTCTCTCTCTCTATCTCTCTCTCTCTCTCTCTCTCTCTCTCTCTCTCTCTCTCTCTCTCTCTCTCTCTCTCTCTCTCTCTCAACAAACTTTGAGTGCTGATCAAGAGTTTTGTGCAGGCAATTTAAGGTCGTGAGACTCGCGACTCTTGTCCCAAATATAGCAGGCTTCATTCAGTGATTGAAACAAATATTATTCATATTAATTGAAGTTTTACAGCATATTGAGCGCTTCGAGCGAGCTGTGCTGTGCTAAACATGGAACTTTTTACTGACATGGTAAATAATCACACCAGTGAAAGCAGTGCATTTATCCTTTATTCCTGATATATCTTCAGTCAGTACAGTAGCCTACATTTTAGTAATGTTTCTGTTTAACGTTAAATAAAATGAGGCATGGTATGCTAACTGTATCTTACATAGCTTGCATATAACTTTATCTTGCTCAACAATTTTACCTCCTACCAAACAAAATCCATCGTACTTCCAGACATGGCTTTTTAGATTTTGGAGTTAAAATCTCCTTCTCTGCTGCGGTCGAGTTGGGCTCTGCACTTTCTGCCATCTTCCCTGCAAGATGCGTCCACTTTCAGCAGTGACGGTCCGACTCCTGTGACCTTACCCTGAACCATCAGGCACGCGCTCACTTGCAAATCAGACAGCCACGCCTCCACTACCGCGGCGGGGGGGGTTTTTCCGCCTTTTTTTTTTTGTGTGGTAATTCGAATATTAATTTTCACCTTCGAAATTCGTTTTTTAAAAACTATTCGAATATATATTCAAATTTAGAATATTCGTTGACAGCCCTAATGTCTTGATATGCTGAAGCATTAAGAGTTCCTTTCATTGGAACTAAGGGACCAAGCCAAACAACCCCACACCATAACCCCCTCTCCAACCAAACTTTACACTTGGCACAATGCAGTCAGACAAGTACCATTCTCTTGGCAACCACCAAACCCAGACTCGTCCATCGGATTGCCAGAGAAGCATGGTTTTTCACTCCAAAGAACACGTCTCCACTGGTCTAGAGTCCAGTGGCGGTGTGCTTTACACCACTGCATCCGATGCTTTGCATTACACTTGGTGATGTAAGGCTTGGGTGCAGCTGCTCATAATGGAATCCCATTGCATGAAGGAAGCTCTCTACGCACTGTTCTTGAGCTAATCTGAAGGCCACATGAAGTTTGGAGGTCTGCTATTGACTCTGCAGAAAGTTTGGCGACTTCTGTGCACTGTGTGCCTCAGCATGCGCTGACCCCGCGCTGTGATTTTACGTGGCCTACCACTTCGTGGCTGAGTTGCTGTTTTTCTCAACTGCTGCCACTTTGTTATATTACCACTAACCGTTGACCGTAGAATATTTACTAGAGGACGTTTCACAAATGGACTTATTGCACAGGTGGCAACCTATAACAGTACCACGCTTGAATTTACTGAGCTCCTGAGAGCAACCCATTCTTTCACTAATGTTTGTAGAAGCGTCTGCATGCCAAGGTGTTTGATTTTATACACCTTCGGTCATGGAAGTGATTGGAACACCTGAATTAAATTATTTTTAGCGGTATTCCAATACTTTTGGCAATACAGTGTATATAACATTTCATTCAATCAATTTCAATCTCATTTTCTTTTAGCTATGCTATAAAAAGTATAATCTATGAATTGTTGTACAATGTACAAAAGTCCTTATGGAAATGCATTGGTTAAAAGGAACACAGAACATGAAGCTGCAAATTTTATATTTAATGTTTGGATATGTTCAGTTTAGGTGTATTTGACCAAATCTGCTCATGTTCCTGTATTATTCTTTTTAGAACCAGAAAAATGGCAGTTTCAGACCTTAATAAAGCCTATATTAATATACAGATTCTGTATAGACTGTCTGTATTATCTCAGAACATCTGGTCAAGATTAATCCATGCGGAACATGTTTATAGATTCCAGCCCAACATACAGCATGTGTCTTCATGCGTGGGCTCTCTCTTCTGTTCTAGAGAGAACATGAAATGCACTGAGTGGTTAGACGTTTGATTTGATCCCTAGAGACTGCGGAGTTGATTGAAGATCGAATGCCTAAACTAGCAGACATCATCTCTGTCCATCAAAGCTGTCGAATGGAGAAAGTTTTCTGACAGAGTTTGAGTGCTATTCCTTGTGACATTCTTTTCCAGACCGGTGCTCGCTTTTATTCCTTCCACTCTGTTCACGAAGCATATGTCAGCCATCGTGTTAGCCTGTCATGACAGCAGAAGTTGTTTGTGTGTGGTGGAGTATCATGGGGAAAGAGATTTTATAAGGACAGCAAGCTTTTTGTACTGATACATTTTAATTTGTTTAGGCTGAGGATACAGAAACGCTTAGGCACAACTTCGATGATTGAAAGATCCAAATCAAAGTCTATATAAATAATATTTACAAATTAGAAAACGTCTGGAAGTTTTAGAGAAGATGAGAAAAAAATATATACATTTAAGGAAGTTTAGATTAACTGGTGAGAAAACCATGATATATTATTCTCACTCTCTGTCTGGCTGTCTAATCCACAGATGTTATTTTCCATGGTTTGAAGTTGTTCTTGTGTTGCTTCTTACAGATGGTGGGTTGAAGTGTGGCATTTACTGTACTGTATCTCTCAATTCTGTATGCTCTGTTAAGCATACAAGCAAGACCATAAACACACCAAATAAGTAGAGACTGTAAGTTTCTGTTGAATGTCAAAGGAAATCCACAGAGTGAGTTGTTTTTTTTACTCTGGTACTGGAATTAATAATTATCCTTGCTAAAGCATTTAGCAGATGACGTGACTAAAACACATTTACAGACCCTCTCTCATATGCAACTTGATGCATAGGCTAATGTCCTGCATTCTGGATAGTCAAAAGTAAACCCTTGATAATGGTCTTGATATTTACTCTGCCACTCACCCTGTTGTTGGTTTTTTTTCTCATCCAGGCAAAATGTCAAAATCTGCATTTAAATTGAAGTCTTTTTGTTTTTCATTTGCATATTTCTGATTATTCAATTATATCTCTCCTTCAGTGGGAGAGGCGGTCCTCCGAATTTTCTTCTTCTTTTTTTTTTTCTTTATGCATTTCAAATTCACGGCATCAGTGCAAGGGATAATATTTGCATTTACATTTTATATATATATATATATATACACAGTATATAAACACATGTACATGTGTATATTTTTACTATTTAAACCATTTAAATAAAGTATAAATTAAATATACAAAATGCATTTAATAACTCTAGCTTGATTGGTCCAAGTGTGCTTGTAGTTATTAAACCTACATTTCCCTTTTAAAGAGAGATTTGTTTCAGTTAAGTTTTGTTTAATTAAAAAATAATTACTAATAAATAAATAGCATTTTTGTAACCTTAGTTAGCTTCATGAAGTTCTCAGTGTTCATGAAGACATGCATACGTTTGATCATATCCATGTCTTCATGAACACCGAGACCTTCACTATCAAAGATGAAAAAAGAGAAATATACGTAGATGCATTTTCTAGTCACATGCTCACATGTTTTAAAAAGCAGCTAGCTTGAAACTTTTTCTAGAAAAAAAACTCCGGTTTGCAAGTTCTTATGAAAAAATTCAGATCATTATACAGGTCCGTCTAAAAGAAATAGCATATTGTGAAAAAGTTCATTATTTTCCATAATGTAATGATAAAAATTAAACTTTCATATGTTTTAGATTCATTGCACACCAACTGAAATATTTCAGGTCTTTTATTGTTTTAATACTGATGATTTTGGCATACAGCTCATGAAAACCCCAAATTCCTATCTCAATAAATTAGCATATCATGAAAAGGTTCTCTAAACGAGCTATTAACCTAATCATCTAAATTAACTAATTAACTCTAAACGCCTGCAAACGATTCCTGAGGCTTTTAAAAACTCCCAGCCTGGTTCATTACTCAAAACCGCAATCATGGGTAAGACTGCCGACCTGACTGCTGTCCAGAAGGCCATCATTGACACCCTCAAGCGAGAGGGTAAGACACAGAAAGACATTTCTGAATGAATAGGCTGTTCCCAGAGTGCTGTATCAAGGCGCCTCAGTGGGAAGTCTGTGGGAAGGAAAAAGTGTGGGAGGTTAAAGATTTGATCTGTAAATATCTCTCATTACCAAATAATCAATGCTGAACATCAGAACTGACCAATGTCATGGACAAGATTTTTTTTCTCATTGTTAGAAAGGGTAACGCGGGGATAAAATGGCCTAAAACTCCTGTAGTCTAAGCCTGGTTTTGATTTGCTATTAATGATTTGCTCACAGGATGTGAAAAGAGTTTCCACCTGTTTAACAAAATCATAATGAAAAAACATTGCCTAACGCAACAACTAATCGGTAAAATGTATTATTATCAATTATTAAAGTAATCGACAACTAATTTGATTTTTGATTAGTCGTGTCTGTGCAGTGCTCGGGAAACCATCAGCCAGTCACGTCACCTTACAGTATTTAATAACCCTCTATGGACAGTGAGCTGCTGTGGGAAAGGTACATGATTTAAGTTGTCCGACACATGACAAGGCTTTATATTTATAAGCGCTTAAAACAAAAGCATAAGCGTTTACCATGTCTTGCCCTGTCATACTTTGACAGATGCATGTGCTGTGTAATGCCTCTGACATTATATTGTTATATTTATTAATTGGTTTATTTGACAGGGACGATGCAGAAAAAAAAACATTTCTACAATCTCAAGCAGCCGGTGCTCCAAATATAGGCTTCTAGTCAAAGGCTAATTTGTAGCCTTCAACAAGCATCGTGTTAAATTTGTTGAATTTAGTATATGTGCGACAGTGGGCGCAAGCACTTCAAACTGACGAAGCACAATAATTCCTCTGAGTACATTATTATTATTATTATTATTATTATTATTATTATTATTATTATTATTTTATTATTTTATTTTTTTTACAAATTACTAGGGGTGACCCCTAATAGTCGAAGATTCGATGCATCGATATGCAGGACCGGATTCGATCACTGATCTCATGGTCGAATCTTCGCGGGTGTTACGAAACGAGGATCATACCATTTTGGCAATATGGGGGTGCTCAATATTAGTGTTATAAAGACGTGTCGCGGGGCTGAGTGATCGCCCCTTTAAGGGCACTGAGCTTCGCACCGGACGCGCGCGCCTTTAAAGATCAAACACAAATACACCGACGGCGGCATTCGACGCGCTGTCCGCGCGATTAAATGTATATTTCCCTCAAATCGTGAATGTACATAGTGATTTCACCCTGTGCTACAAGATACACTCATCGTGCAGCTCTTCTGTCAGAAGTCGATTCAAAATTGAGCTCGCGCGGATATAATGTTCACGTCTACCTGGTGTGAGAGACGGCGCTGAGCTTCAGTCCGGTGTGCGACCCCCTAATAGGCACAATCGGCTTAAGAATGTGCATATAAACGCACTCAAAGTGTTCTTTTCCTCTCTAGGCAGGTATTTTTTTAGGTTTATTTATCAAAATGTTCTTTTATATATTTGTGTGATGTTCTGTGTTTCGATCGCGGCTTTTAAATGTTATGAGAGAACGGTTAATTTACGAATGTGTAGTGTAGCCTAGTTTTGATCACTTTATTAAAAGTGGTGGCTGTGTGCCCTCCGTGTGTAAAGTAAAATAAAAATAGTCTTAGTCTCCTACTGACTAGTGTCCTGCCTGTTTTCAGTCTATGGTTTACACACAGATGATTCGACTATTGGTCGACCATATGAGATTCGAAAATTATGATTCGAATGTGTAAATCCTTAGTCGGGGACACCCCTACAAATTACTACACCTCAGTATTTTAGAATTCTACATGTAACACAAGTAATTATATTAATGAGAGCAGTAACCATAAAGGCACTATTGTTGGTGTTATAGTCCAATAATGTAATGTAATTACTATGCTCAGAAAAGTACATTTGTGTGTTCCTCATAGCTGATGAAAGTAAACATTTTGTGCTTTTGTTTATCATTTTTAATTTAGTAATTTTAATTTAGTTCATTCTTCTTTAAAATGGTAAACAATCAGTTGATTTAAAGTTTAGAATGTAATTTTTGTATTTTAATTTTCCTTATGTACAGTGTAGCCCACATCGTGATTGGTACACATTATATTGGTTTTCATAGGCTTTATATTACACGTTGTTTGGAGGACAGCACTGGGCAGAATTTGGTATAACATTGTTTAAAATGTATACTTTTTTTTCATCCAATTAATTGATTATCAAAATAATCATTAGTTGCAGCACTTAAATGTAATAGTACTTTTTGGGCCCACTTTATACTTTAAATGTTTGTTTTCCAGTGTAATATGTACAATTTAGAGTGTAATTTATTAGCTAATGTGGCTTTTTATCTGCAATACATGTTGTACATCATGTCATGGATGTGGTAAAGCATGATGTTCCGTTAGCAAGTAGCAGTTGGCTAATTATACATCTGCCTAATCAGTAGATAAAGCTAATTTAACAGCCAATTACTGCTCTTCACACACCTCCGCCTCACACTCAATAGGATGACAGCTTCTCGTTTCCTCTCTTTAAGCTCGGCAGGGTGCACTCGCAACAACAGATGACTCAGATTCAACTGGATCTGAAATTTGTTTGTGTGTACATGCTCTCTTGGCTCGCTGCAAACTTTAAATTACTCCAGTGCTGTTTTTTGCATAACTTTTTTTTTTTTTTCAAGTTCCCCTAATGATACTGGCTGTACCATTAGTTGTGTTGTTGGGGGGTAATCTTTGATTGAATTTAATATTGAATGTTCATATTTTTAATTAAACTACAGTAACAACACAACTGATGTGTAACAACATGTCTATCTGTTTAACTTAACACAACACACCTAGACAGTATGTCAGTCAGAATTTAAATCGGTAACCTGACAGATCAACAACAGTGAGTTTTTCACTCTTTTTGACCAAATTATTAATAGAATGAGTAATTTTTTGTGAATCGGATTACACTGGTAAAATTCCTGAATTTTGCTTGATATTTAGTGTTTTATCTAAAGTTTTACTCACCATCTGCTTCCAAAGCATGATCGTGAACCTTTATCATCACCGCTCCATCAAAAACACACTTCTTTGGTGACGTTATAAAAAAACATATTTTGTCACATTATGTCTTTACTCACACTTTGTTCATCCTTGCTGAATAAAATGATAAATTAAAAAAAGTCTTACTGACCCCACACGTTCTGAATGATGATGTTTATATAAGATACATTTTTGTATGTGTGCCGTGCTGCTGTACTAAGAGCATTGCAGGAAACCGCTTCAGTGTGTGTCTGGATTGATGGCTTCAGACATAATGTATATTGTAAAATCTCCTCTTGAGACCAGCCGTTTTTTTCTTTCTTCTCTGTATTTATTTGGTATTTGTGCTGGAGGTGGTTTGTGGTGTGTAGGACTCTCTCTGGATTTGTAAGGAGATATAGGCTGTTACAGTGTAAATCCCTGGAAGCTCCTAAAGGCTGAGTCGTAACGGGTGTCACCCCATGTACTGAAATGCATCTTGAGCAAACTCTAGGCAAGCATATTTTTCCTTTTTCCCTCACTGTCTTTCTCTCCCCGTCTTTCTTTACAATACTGCATAAACTGTCATTATAAAGGGCTTTTTACATCCTAAGAGAGAAAACAGCTGTTTGGGTCAAATGCAAAATATTGTAATTATTCACTTCACACCCCTTCAGTCTAAAAGCTGCATTGAAACAAACTCTTAGAAGAGAGGAAACTGGAGAGAAAGCTCAGCGGGAGATGCCGTTACATGAAGTTATGTGTTTGATGGCTCCTGGCTTGACAGTGCTAGGAGCGGCAAAATAACTGGATGTCCGTGGAGACTGGAAAGATGAAGCTGAAAGCAGAGAACAAGAGAAACTATACTAATTTGGAAACTTTTTCCATTGTCTGTTGGTGCCCCAAATACCGAGTCAATCGTTTTTCTTCTCATTTCATAATAGTGTTTCTATCTTTCTGTCATCTCTCTCCTCTTATGTGGACTTGAGGAAGGTTTTAACATCAACAAAAACTTGTTGTTAGCCAAAAGGTCAAATATTGTTCATAACACCCTTTTGTGGCGGTGGCAATACAAAAACACATTGATAAGGTCACAATCTGAATAACACTCTCTCAAAAACAAAGAGAAAAAATACTGGATGACCTTTTATTAAAATGTGATCTGGGAAAATAGAAACAAAACCAAGTTGGAGACAAAGGAGCGGCATTTCCACTTGTGTCCCGGTTTGCCGGGACAGGTATTTGAAGGTCTGGTGCCGAGGGGGGCCTTTCTGTGTTATGAGAGAGTGGTGCTTCATAAATCACAGTAAACAGCGAAAAAGAATAGATCTTTTATGAGAGCCCTCTTTTCTCAAGCCCTCTAAATGTAAAATATATTTGATGCTAAACACTTCTTATGGAGGTCAGGCTTAAAAAGATTTGACATGGAAAAGCACCATTGTGCATTGATGCCCTCATTTCGTGTTTGCTTCCTTTTGGTTCTACTCTGGGCAAGCAATTAATCACAGACTCACTGCTTCTTTTTTCCTATGATGTGCAAGTTTTAAGGGATGTGTGTACATTTTATTGTTGAAGTAAAAAGGCTAACATTACTCACTGCCTGACATAAGTATACTTGAACTGTTTGATTTTGCGAATGTTACTGACTAATAGTTTTAACTAGTTACGGAGCATCAATTAGTTCATTGGTCTGTAACACTTTACAATAAGGTTTAATTTGTTAACATCATGAACTAAGAATCAGCAGTGTATTTTTACAGCACTAATTAACTTCAGTTATTTTGAGTCAAATATGCTCTTGTTCATGTTAGTTCGCAGTGCATTAACTAATGTTAACAAACACATATTTTGTTCATTGTGATGTATTAGTAAACGTTGAGTTTACCATCAACTAAGATTAATAAATAGGGGTGTGACGAGACTCTTAGCTTACGAGATGAGACAGAATGTGTTCACGAGAATGAGACGAGACAAGATTTTTGCACAGTATTTTTAAGAAATCCTCAGTTACAAAATTCATGACTAGAAAAAGAGTCTGCAGGTGTACACTGTAAAAAATGATATGTTCAATAAGTTATGACAACATTTGTTTTTACATTGTTTTAACTCGTCAAAATAAGTTAAGAAATGTTAAACTTGTTTTTATTAGTTATACAAGATGAAACTCAATTTTTTAAAGTCAGTTTAACATAATTTAAGTTGTAAATAACTTAAACATCCAAGTCAATTGTACTGCAAAAGTTTTTTTTTTACAATGTACTTTGAAATGCTTTAACTAATCATCTTGCAATGAATGTCATTTCAGTTCTACTTCCTGAGAATTTATTATTATATGCATTGAAAGACACTGTAATAAACAAACTCAACTGACTGGCTTCACCTGTATGATTTCATGAGTCTCTTCAGACCTTACTGAACCTTTGACACGTCGTGCCGCGCCGGACAGGACAAAGTGACCGTTGTTACACATGCATCTGAAGGACACATTTGTTTAGTGTTTGTCCTTGCTTCATAAATACAATCAGGCATCAGTCTACTGTAAGGGATTTGTCACGTCGCATCCATTGTTGACAACATCACAGATTATAATGGGTTATATTGTCTTTTGTCCTGCCACATCCGCCGCTCGGATAAAATGCATTAAAAAATCTGAATAATTAATTTTAAATAATTATTCGTAGATTTTGTAGTGCTCACGATTATTGTGATGCATCGTATCATACTGGCATATCTAGTCAGTTTGTTAGATAGTTAGCAAGACTTTTGATACTTTAGCTCCTGTTAGTATTTAGTTACTGACTGGTAGTGTTTTTTATTTATTTATTTTTACTAGTTATGGAGTAGCAGTTGGTTTGTCTTTCTCTTACTCGGAGCTTGCATTTCTCACACCTAAACTCGAACAGTGTTTGACTTTGTGAATGTTAGTAGGGCCCTATGAATTTTTCAATACGGAATAGCGAAATCCAGTCATAAAAACGGAATTTACTGTATAACTTGGAATTTGTTAAATTATTGATTAAATTAAAAGCAGGTCAGTACACTTAAATCAAATTGTGATATCGACTACTGTCTGTGAGTATTAAACCACAAAAGACCATTAAAATATGAAGCGTACATGTTCTGAGTCACTTCATGAGCATTTTACATTTTCATTTGAGAAAATGTAAACGTACAGAAACACAAAGGCCTTCACGCCAACCCATCAAAACAAAAGTTTGGTTTAACCATAAGAAATGGTGACAGAAATATATTACTGCTGTACAGTATAATTTACCCGTCGCAGTGTAATCATAATACAAACACTAATAATAAGGAAAATATTAGTAATAATGATAAATTATTCCAACTTTATTTTAAGAAATAAATACACTTTTTCAGTTTTAATTTTAACAGTAAACATAAACATTTTATTTAAACTCAATAAAAATAAAATGTATTAATTCAATTAATTGGACATGCCTTTTGATTATTAAAATATAATTAAACCATTAAAATGGAATCCAGAAACTTTGAAATAGAGAGAACTGAATTTGTTTTGTTTTTTTTAATGAGAGAGAAAAAAATCATAGGGCTCTAAAAAATTTTTTGTTAAACTTGTAATAAATTGTTGTTGAACTGTTTCATGATTTTAATTAATTAGACATGCTTTTTGATTACTAAAATGTAATTTCCCCATTAAAATTGAGTCCAAAAAATGTAAAAAAAAAAAAAAAAAAAAAAAAAATGAATTTGAAAAAATATATATATCAAATACATTTCATAGGGCCCTATGTTAGTTGTTTGCTCATTAGGTTTGTTTTAGTGAGTTTTGGTACTTGGTTTCTGTTAGTAGTTAGTGACAAATCGTTTTATCTAGTTATGGAGTAGTGGTAAGTTCATTAGTTTGTGTCTGTTGTTAGAGCTTATCATTGCTCACAGTCACAGCTTAACATAAACTAAACAATATACGACTGTGAACATTAGTTAGTTGCTCAGTCTGAATGACACAACCAATGTGGCTTTCACCTTTTGTTTAAACTGACTCTGACAGATAGTTAGGGAGTGACTGGTATTTAGGTGACTGGCAGTAATTTATTTGACTGTTTTTGTGTGTGTATGTGAATTAAAATACTTGATAACATTGTTAGTTTATCTTTGTTTGCTAGTTTATTACTTTTACTTTGCAGTTGAAGTTGTTTGTTTGGAGTCATGTTACAAATGTTTAAACAGCTCTCTCTCTCTCTCTCTCTCTCTCTCTCTCTCTCTCTCTCTCTCTCTCTCTCTCTCTCTCTCTCTCTCTCTCTCTCTCTCTCTCTCTATCTCTATCTCTATCTCTATCTCTATCTCTATCTCTCTCTCTCTCTCTAGTCTACTGGTCCAGTGGGCAGCGGCAGCATGCAGCTGTTGGAGACAGATTTTTCCCGCACTCTAACTGGACTGGTAGATCTGCATCTCTTCCATCAGAAAAGCATCCCAGTGTTCCTCAGCGCGGTCACCATCGAGTTGTTCAGCCGCCAGACTGTCACCTGATTTACTCATCATTGCTCGACCACACAGTGTTTAGGGAGCTCTCTCTCACACACACAGACACACACACACACAAAAGACACAGATATCTTCAGAACTCCTGGGTATGACGAGATGATTATTTTTGATTTGCCTATTTTATATATATTTAGCATTTAAGGATTTCCTAACTAGGTGATCTTTATGGCAGCTTTTCAGTAGTATAGACTGTTGTGTATTTTTCTTTTTCTTTTAATGCTTCTTTAAAACCCACTCTGTGTTGTTTAAGAAACAAGTTAACACGCATGACAGGGAAACCTGGAGAGATGTGCAGTCCTCTTTTTATGAACATCATCTTTCATGGCAGTTTATTTGCCCATATTGAGGAAAAAATAAAGACATATTAAACTTTTCAGTCTGTTATTTGTTTTGGGAACTAACGGATTTCAAAACATTCACTGTGTGAAATAATGATTCATACGCCCAGTTAGAAGCTGCTTTTATTGTGTTTCACTTCAACTCATCTCAAATAACCTAGTGATTTTTGTTATCAATTCCCCATTGAATTGAGGATAAACTAAATCCCCACTGAAACCACTATAGTTGCCTGGCAGCTCGGATGCATCAAGTTTTATGTCTTTTAAATGTTTGCTTTGTACAATGCCAGAATCCTAGTGCATGTGGGAGTATTTAAATTCCCTGGCCAATTTAGCTGGCAGTGGTTATTACTTTTTTTTTTTTTCGTCTTCATTTGAATGCCACAGCTTCCTAAAGCACCTTACACACATTCAGATTTAATCTGAAATGACTCAGACTGCTTTCAGATGAATTTTGACTCAAATCTGTCACACAAGCAGTGCAAAGTGCCATTGTGCCAAAGCAATTAGCAAAGAATGTTACTCTCATCCTGCAGCCGTGGTTTCAGGTAGTGCGCAGAGCCAGTATCTGCTTTCTTCTCACGCCAGAGAATTCATTGCGGAAGCAATGTCCCTGCTGTTAGCTGTTCCCATTATATGCAAACTCAGTCTTTGGCTGGCAAAATCAATTCAGAAAAACAGCTACTATGCACAGACTCATGAACACACTCTCAAGCTGGCACTGCTCTCTTCAGGTCACTTTTAGCCCCTGTAGTTTTCATACTTTCTCCTATGTCTTCAGTTCTTTATTTAATATAATTTGTTTAACAATTCAGTGGTTCAAGCTTCTTTTGGCCTTTAAATCGAATCCTCTTTCATTCCGATACCCATTTCGTCTTTCATCACACCTTTTTATATTTTATTCATTTTACCATTTATCATCTTGAGTCGAATAAGGTGGCCTCTCATTGGTTATTTATGAAAGTTTTTGTTTTTCATGAACGATCCTTATATAATTCATAGCTTTGGGGTGGAAAAGGCTATATATGCTAATGAGGAGCTGTAAATGGATAAATAATGAATATTTGAGAAGCTTTAGACCAAACTACAATGCTGCAAAAAAAATATATTGACTTCAGACTTCGAGGAAAGATAAGCTACCATTTTAGTCTTAAGAAATTGTATCCCAGTGATATTACTTCCGTAGAGTAAGGTCAAAAACCTGGTGCGATCATAGATATATATATACACAGTAGGCCCTACATGTGTTTTATTGAACTAAATACATTACAATCGGTTAAAACGAATACGCAGGTTACTTTTCTGAACAAGAGCACTCTCAAGTCCGTGTTTCTTACACTGTTCGCGTGAATCGCAGCACAGTTAGGCACACACACACACAAAATACCGCAGTTCAATAGGGAACATGCATCTCTTAAATGAGCCGCACTATATTCCTACTCGTGGAAGATAGTTTTCACATTACCAATTTTTCATACAAACTGTGCCCTGTTCTGAACTAAACTGCCAGTGTAAAAACTCAATTATTTATATTCTTAAAATGAGAGAAATAACTCCTTATTCTGAATTTTTAAGTTTAGGCTTAAGAGACATGAATAAGTTCTTTGATGCACATCTATGACCTTTGATACGTCTAGTCTTCATGCTGTATTGATTATTATTAAATAAGTATGGTTTCGCTAATAATAAACGTACATTTGCATAAAGCATGCATATTTGTCCATACCCATGTTGATTAGAGTATTAAAAACTTTATTTAAACTTAATTTAAGATACATTTACAACTGATAAAAATGTGCAATTAAGTTTTGATTAATTGCGAGTTAACTCTAATCAGTTAATCGTGATTAAATCTTAATCGATTGATAGCCCTATATATATATATATATATATATATATATATATATATATATATATATATATATATATATTCTTCATTAGTAATAGCATGGATGAGGTATCTATGTAAATATTTCTATGATTGGGCCGTAAGGTTGACTGTAAGGTTTTTGACCTTACTCGACAGAAGTAATGGCATTGCAATGGCATTCTCGTTGAAACCGATTGTTTCGTGCCTTAAAGGTGCCCTAGAATGAGTTGAAACAATGTTAAATTGTTCTCTGATATCTACATAGAGGGTATGTGACTTATTTAAGGGCAAAAAATGTCCAGATACAGTTTTACAGGTCCATTAACAACCCTATAAATTGTCCCTAGGATGTAATGCTCTGTTTTTGCCTTATTTGGAAGAGTCATGAATATTAATGTTGAGCTCTGCTCTGATTAGCTTATTTCAGCAGCTCACAGCACACAGCAGTTCAGTTGTTCAGTAAAGCGGCTCATGAGCCCTGACCGACTGACAGAACACAGACCGACTGAATGACACTTTAAGCAGAACATCTCAAATGGAGATTGATGAAATGCAGCTCACTTGTTTATGGGTGTTTTCAGATCGTTCAGAGAGAGAGAGAGCTTGCGTGCAAATGGTTGCCAGATTGGACATTTTTTGGTAAAACACCGGACAGTATACATGTATACGTTCTTTTCACAGAAAATTCTGTGGGGGGATTTAAATTGAAATCTGAAATCTGGCAACCGCAAGCACGAACGCTCTGCCTTCCCCCCTGACAAAACCAAAACCAGTATACTATCCGGTGTTTTGGTTATACATGGTACTTGGACTTTCCTGTTGTTACTATACTAGCATCTTGCATTATCTAGACAATGCTGTCTCTTTAAGAAACTTTTAATTTAATCAGAAATTGTTTAAACAGTCAATAAGTGGATAAAATCGCTATTTACTGCTTGCAGGAATACAGTTGTAATTGCCCCTTTCTCCAGTTTAAGACGCTGAGCGAAGCTTGCTTGAAATGGGCAGAGAAAATGAACGATTTTGAATTAAATTGTTGTGGTATCGGATTATAATAAACATCAACAAAGACTGTTGACATTTTTTTGTCTGTGGGAAGGGTGTGAAAAGTCCTCATGTCCCCTGCACAGCCTTGAACATGACATTTGTGTCCATGAGAGCTGCCGTTTTCACTATCCTCGAGTGTCGCTTGTTTACCTACAGTCCTGATGATTCATTCTGCCTGACAATGAACATTGGCTGACACGCAAATGTTGGGGGCGTACATATTAATGATCCCCAACGATTGCGTCACAGTTGGCGTTATGTTGAGAATCACTTATTTTTCTGTGGTGTTTTTCATGCTCGAGATTTACATAAGAAGTAGGAGGCAATGGTGTTGAGGGTTGAGACTCACTGTATGTGATGTCCATGTAATGAACTCTTGTTATTTCATTATGGCAAGGTTAATTCAATTTTTAATTCTAGGGCACCTTTAAGACATCAATGTATCGCATGAGCCACAGGGTTTAATGTTTATTCGTATGTCTGTGTTTTTTACTCATAGTGGCTCTCATAGAAAACACCCCATTGTCATGCATTATACGAGCAACGGTTGGAGTTAAAAATCTTAATTTGTGTTCTGCTGAAGAAACAAACACTTAAATCTTGGATGCCCTTGAGGTAAGCAGATGAACATCAAATTAAAATTTTGGTGTGAACTATCGCTTTAATTAATATTTTTTTGATTCTTCTTGTGCTCATTGTAGTTTGGAAAAAAATTTATGTGGCTGGCAAAAGGTAAGCTTTTATACACAAACATGAAGATAAATGTGCAGTGTAAAGTGTTCCAGGACTATTGTAGCGCTATGTCAATCAACATTTATGCCATGCTAATTAGCATTCGAGAGGTCACACACCGTTGCCCAACATGTGGTCTCCCATGCCAGGAAAATTGTCTGTCTGTCAAAGTGTCCATGGAATTCTTCATAGAGGTTTGGTTGCACCGATGAGACGGAAGATATCTCTTTTGTTTACCTTATCTGTTCTTAGTTTGCCATGGCATTTGAAACTAGAGAGAGTGTCATGCTAGGTCGCTCCCCCTTGCATTGCCACAGAGACGAGCATTGAAGCAGACAGAGACGGGTTCTCTCGATAGACACAATCCCTGTCATTCAAACTTGTGTGATAAGTCGGTGATTTGAAGAGGCTGGGTGCGTTTTGGGTATTTTTAACTAATGCAACTCTAAGAATGAGAATAGGCTTTTGCTATAAGATTAATGCTCTGACTAGAAAGTCTGCCTGTTTGCTTTCGGATCGCACTTATTTTTCTAGATAGGCTTTTGCTGCATTTGATTCCTCTTAGGCTTCGAAATGTCCTACAACTAGATAACAGTACTTGTGATTATATTAGCAGCCATAAATCCTGCACACTCAACCTCTTTTCTCTTTCCCATCTTTCCCAACATACACATAAAGCAACGTTAGATATCACTAGGCCACAATCACATTAGCTCTCATAAGCTCGGCTAGCCAATCACGGTGGTTTCAATGTTCCAGAACGGGTTTGAAGCAGTGTTAGAGGCACCCTAAAAAGATTACAGAGCCCCAGAAGGAATTTTCTTCATCCTTCATTTTTCTGCCTTCCCGTCGTTCTTTTTGATCTGTTTACCATTTCCTTCACTTTCTCTGCTGCAGGGCTTTATTGTCTGAGTACCATATTACTCTCCGTATGATTCAAAGATTTATATCCAATGAAATGACATTAGAGGTTTCTAACGGAATCTGTACCATATCCGTTATGTTATCCTATGTTATCCTGTGTCATTTAAGAATTTTGGACACACTTGAATGAATGCGTTTCTCATTTTTATATATAGGGTTGTTCCATGTCAACTCAACCAGATGTCCTTGGCTCAAATTCTTGATTTTGTTCATATTTTTTACAGCCATTTTACTGTAATTTTACTGACGACTGCAACTCAGATCTTGGAGTTTGCAAAATGCTTACTCTGGAAAGATTGCTCAGGGACCAGCTTGCCCATCAGAATCACAACCTGTAAGTATGATTCTTTTTTGAGGTATATATTTTCTGTGTTGTGTGTTTTATATTGTGTAGGTCTCTAACTGGCTAACTCACGTTATTACTGTCTCTGCTGAAATATTACTGCTAATCAGCTGTGGGCCACTATTACCTAAAACTGAATCTATTAATGCAGGTTGTCTGTCGTTCTTACTGCTTTGAGTAAAAAGAAAAGATGGAGCATGATTTGTTTTACACACATCTGTTACATCAGTTATCCACGTTAGTGTTTCAGCTAAAGTATGCACTCTTAGGATACAGTTAATACAGTTCCCGCATGTGCAGCTATGAATGATAAATATACACACATGGATTTGTTGATGGACATGCATTTGTTAATGCTGATGGTGAGGAATTATATTTGCAACATCTCATAATGTTCCTCAAACTCAGTTGCTTATCACTGAGAAATATCCTGCCTAACTAGATCTTCCAATGTTTTATCATTGATTTCGACTCGTGCTTGGTTTGATATGGTAAAATCGAAGACTGTCTTTACAGTGTGTACAATCGCTGAGATTTAAGGGAACCTTGTGAGCTGAAGTTCAGTTATGATAATGAGCATTTGTTTCCAGTGTGCTGTATGTGGTAGACCAATCATAACAGACTGGGCAGTCTAGCCAATCACAGCAGAATATCTTATGGAAAGGAAGGATTTAGAGAGACTGATTTATCCAACAAGTCGTTTAAGACTCATTGAACACTGTGGTGATGTGCAATGTATATTATGAGAGAATTTCATATTAATATAGTGGGTCAAAAAAGTATTTTAGTCAGCCACCATTTGTGCAAGTTCTCTCACTTAAAAAGATGATAGAGACCTGTAATTTTCATCATAGGTACACTTAAAACTATGAAAGACGGAATAAGAAAAAAAAATCCAGAAAATCACATTCTCATTTTTAAAGAATTTATTTGCAAATTATGGTGGAAAATAAGTATTTGGTCACCTAAAAAATAAGATTTCTGGCTCTCACATACCTGTAACCTCTTCTTTAAGAGGCTCATTTGTCCTCCACTCATTACCTGTATAAAAGACACTTGTCCACAAACTCCACTATGGCCAAGACCAAAGAGCTGTCAAAGGACACCAGAAACAAAATTGTACATTGCCTGCAAAATGTCTGGGCCTGTCTTAAGTTTGCCAGAGAGCATTTGGAAGATCCAGAAGAGGATTGGGAGAATGTCATATGCTCAGATGAAACCAAAATTTGACTTTTTGCTAAAAACTCAACTTGTCGAGTTTGGAGGAGTAAGAATGCTGAGTTGCACCATACCTACTGTGAAGCATGGGGGTGGAAACATTATGCTTTATGGCAGTTTTACTGCAAAGGGAGCAGGACGACTGATCCATGTAAAGGAAAGAATGAATGGGGCCATGTATCGTGAGATTTTGAGTAAAAACCTCCTTCAATCAGCAAGAGCATTGAAGATCAAACGTGGCTGGGTCTTTCAGCATGATGATGATCCCAAACACACCACCCAGGCAATGAAGGAGTGGCTTCGTAATAAGCATTTTAAGATCCTGGAATGGCCTATAGCCAGTCTTTCAGATCTCAACCCCATAGAAATTCTTTGGAGGGAGTTGAAAATCCATGTTGCCCAGGGACAGCCCCAAAACATCACTCTAGAGGAAATCTGCATGGAGGAATGGGCCAAACTACCAGCAACAGTGTATAAAAACTGTGTGGTGACTTACAGAAAGCGTTTGATCTCTGTCATTGCCAACAAAGGATATATAACATAGTATTGAGATTAACTTTTGTTATTGTCCAAATACTTATTTTCCACCATAATTTGCAAATAAATTCTTTAAAATCAGACAGTGATTTTCAAGAATTTTTTTCTCATTCTTTCTCTCCTAGTTGAAGTGTACCTTTGATGAAAATTACAGGCCTCTCTCATCCTTTTAAGTGGGAGAACTTGCACAATTGATGCCTGACTAAATACTTTTTTGCCCCACAGTATGAATGTATGTAAATATACTTTCAAACTAGAAATGCATCTTGTGTTTTTCTATCGACAAGTTGTATATTCAGATTTGTAGTTAATATATTCAGGTTTACATTTATATATTCAAGATTTACATATAATTATTTCCTGTTTTGCCCCCTTAATACATGTATATATACATACACAGACACAATCATGGTCAAAAGTTTCCATACACCTTGCAGAAAAAAAAAGTATTTTAATGTTAGAGATACTGGCATGTAGTCCACATTGCTGTATTTGTGAAGATGTCCCGTTCAAAAGTTTACATTCCCCTTTATGTGTGTTTATATGTTCATAAATACACATCACAATATTTTATGGATGTTTCTTCTTCTAGACGGGGAGCTGACCTCCCTTTTTTGCCAGTACATAAACAGAAGAATGGGATTTTTCTGATAACAATATAGCATTGATTAGTTTGTCCACACTTTTGATTGGTGGTGTACGGCATTACCAAATGTTAATTTCAAAGATGATTCCAGAAAGTGAATGAATACCACTGTGAAAATTGACCATTACACTGCAAATCTCTCCATTATTCCAGCTCATTCTTTAACTCGTTTGTTCTGCGCTCACAGTTCTTTTCTCTCTTCCCTCAGGTCTACTGTCATTTATTAACGAACAGACTGTCTTTGTGTGAGGATTTTATGCCGGGAATAGCTTGGCAAGCTTAAAGGAATCAGTTGTAGGCATGCAGCTGATGCAGATTAAAATAATGAAATAATTGACTTTTGCAGAGATTTGGTAAGGCTATTCTTACAAAGATTTGGGTAAAATACTTCATTTAAGCACTTAGACAGTGAAACACCTGCAAACCGCTTCAGACCTGAATATATTTATATTTAAAATACGTGCTTGTATATAATGGTTAACACATCATAAACTTGTTTATAATAAGAACTGAAAATTAAACTGGGTTTATGGTAATTTTGTAAACATTTCACCACAATAGCTTTAGTTTGATCTACAGTGGAGGATCAATACGCAGGTGCTAAGCTTCAAATTTTGTGGTAAGCTTAAAACCTTTTTATTGGTTTCCTCAAAATCTGCTTTAGTTCATTCTGTGCATTTCAGAACGTTACGTTCTGTTCTGTTGTGTTCCATCTTCAGCTCTCTTTCTCGGCTATAAATGAACTCAATCCTGACAGTGTCAGTCTCATGCTGTGTGTTGGCTCTTAATAAGTTCATCAGATTGATTGGCCAAGAAGTGAGCTCAGATGGTGCTGAAGGGTCTGTATTAAGAACTGATATAAACAGTTTAAAATGGATGATGCTTCAGCTGCAGGGTCTAATAATCATGGCTAGCCTTTTCTGTTACAGTACAGTATGTTACAGTATATTTGGTACATTTGGAAATCCTTTTATTAATATTGTATTGCATTATTATTAGAAGTATTTGAAACTCTTATTAGTGAACAGTTAATATATTTAACTGGACATAGTATTGTATCACACAATCATCAGGGCCAATCATGGACATCAGGGTCGTAACCACCATAGACACCCAAACCAAAAAATATATAGATATTGTGATGGCCATTCAAATCAAAGTAGGCGGGTTTATGTTCTCTTTTGTCTCGTGGACAGTCTTATACAGACGAGGGTGTCTGTCTGTCGCTTAATGCCGTTGCGGGGACTCCACACAAACAATCATTGAACATCTTTTGAATGAATCATTCATTCACTAAAGGGAATAATCTCGAGGCTAACGATATTTGATACAAATTAATGCAAATATTATTTGCAAATAGTCTCAAATTAGACCTAGAATTTTGAATTTTCTTTATGCTTTATTAAAAATTAAAAAAATGTATCCACCCCAATGTTCAAGGCATGTTTACGGCCTTGGTGGATATTACCAGAGCCAAATTCAGATGTGTGCTATATAATTAATATATTAATATAACTAAATTTGTTATATAGTTACAGTTACAGTATTATGGCAAGGCCTAATATTATAAGTCCACCACATGATTATAAAACAATGCAGTTCATGACCCCTTTAAACCTCATGTCTCATGGTTTTATTTTAGAAGCAAAGCCGGTTTCTCATTTGAGGCAAAGAGATATGTTTCTGCCACCTTCATTTCACTTCATTTTACTTCTTGATTATGTTTTTTTATTTTATTTTTATTTTTATAAATTGGTTTATATGTTTTATAAAAACAAATGTCTGTTCCTTAGACACTCTTTATTATGGTGCTCTCAGGTTTATAACAAATTGTAATTTCAGAACTTATCTTTGCAAGCTGTATAATAATAATAGAGTATGTTGGTTTTCTCTATCGATACGCAGATTTGGTACCTGTTAATTTACACATCAATTTGGGGTCTGTTGCCTGCATATCTTTGTTCCTATAATCAACGGTAAATGATTTGCGTTCACAGAACTTACACTTCCAGTTCCATCTGTACAAACTGAATTAGGAAAACAAGCATTTTGGCATGCCACACTCAGTGATTGGAACACTTTACAAAATGACTTGAAGGTGTCAATGAGCACTTTTAAACCTTTGATGTGTGAGCTGTTAAATGAAGAATCAATGGTATAAATTGTGTATTGCTATATTGTGGTGTTTTGTTACTGTAATTGTGAGACAATCTGTGGTTGCTCATCTTGGCCAGTTCAATTTAATCTCAGATATTTTTTTAATTATTATTATTATTATTTTTTTATACACCCAGTTAAATAAAGATGAATAAATCTGGAGCTCAGCCATTTCTGCATTTACATAAATACCAAATCAGTGGCGTTCATTTCTGACGTACAGTAATACCGTGTCTTCAGCCTACTGTCAATTGCACTGGGCATATGCAGGGCTCTTGTAATAAAATATGCATTTAAATACTTATGAAATATGGCAAATGCTTTTTTTTTTTTTTTTTTTTTTTTTTATCAGCTTAATGTAACCTGGAAAAAAAATATTGTGTTTTGTTATAGTTTTCTCGGAGAGGACACAAAAAGTTATGAATTTGCAAAGTAAACAAATTATTTTGCAATATCACACACTAAAATGCATGCTGGCAACATTTCAAAAAATATATTTTTGTTCTTATAGTCATTCTCTCACCATAAGTTGGTGTATGTATGTAGGTCACTGACTGATATTGGAATGTATTTATTTATTTGTGTGAATGTTTTATCAGTGTACTGTATGCCTCTTTCTGAGAGACGTTGTTTAATGAGAGAGACTGTAAGGATAGAGTGTGTGTAAGCGAAAGAGGGCGTTAGAATGATTGGTGACTGTCCTTTAGCATGCAGTACTGTGCTGTATGTCCTCTTTTGGGGACGGATCAGGGCTGCTGTTGCCATAGTGATTCTGGGTCACTTACCGATTTTGAAATGCATTGAGAGACCAGTAGCCACTTTGATGTATTACAATTTTCGAAATGTCTTGAAGTAATTGACATTGGGGGTTTTAAAATAAAAGTTTTATGAATATTCCATTTTTGGATAATTATAGAAAAAATATCATAGCTACCATGGCAACAGCTGGGATACATTAAGACTTATGCTTGTATTTTGTATATGCTAGAGTAGCTCTCTATTCTAGTACAATAGAGCTTTAGTGTATTACTGAAGTCTCATCTTGGTCAACCCAAGGCTACATACACAAAATGTAGCCTAACACGTTCATCCATGTCTTTATGGACCTTGCTTTGTGCTCTGGTGTTCAGCCATGTCCACTTTAGAGTCCAGTGGTGGCGTGCTTTACACCACTGCATCCGATGCTTTGCTTTGTATTTGGTGATGTAAGTCTTGGATACAGCTGCTCGGCCATGGAAACCCAACACACTGTTCTTGAGCTAATCTGAAGGCCACACAAAGTTTGGAGGTCTGCTATTGACTCAGAAAGTTAAGTGACTTCTGCACACTGTGCACCTCAGCATGCGCTGACCCCGCTCTCTAATTTTACTTGGCCTAACACTTCATGAGTTGCTGTAGTTCCCAATTGCTTCCACTTTGTAGTAATACCACTAACAGCTGACAGTGGAATATTTAGAAATTTCACAAATGGACTTATTGCACCGGTGGGAACCTATCACGGTACCATGCTTGAATTCACTGAGCTCTTGAGAGCGACCCATTCTTTCACAGATGTTTGTAGAAGCGTCTGCACGACTAGGTGCTTGATTTTATACACCCGTGGCCATGGAAGTAATACTCTTAATACTTATGGTTTAATATATATGTACACACACATTACTATAGTGAGTTGAAAATGGAGCTTGAAACTAATTTTAGATTTATGGCATACATTATTCAGCATCTAAATTGGGTCTAAAAGATAGATCCCTTTTAAGTTTTATGATGGGGCCCCTTGGTGCCTAAAAAATGTAAAACCTCTAGTCTAAAACAAACTGCTGCTACTTCACACTCATTTTCTCATTTTATACAAACATGCAAATATAATGAAAAAAAATGTTTTAAGATGATTTTTAGTGAGTGATGCAGGTGTGACAGCAAAACCCGAAAGTTTAATACACAGCTGGTTCCTTTGAGATTTTTCCTATGGGGTTTTATAAGGGGGGTTTTCCGCGTTTGTTTTCAAACCTCAAATAAAGATTCAAACGGTTATGAATCAGCAGATTGATTCATGATTCGGATCGCAAATGTCACGTGATTTCAGCAGTTTGGCAAGCGAATCAGTCTGCTGATTCATGACTGTTTGAATCTTTATTTGAGGTTTGAAAACAAACGCGGAAGAGAAGACAATGCTGAATAAAGTCGTAGTTTTTGTTATTTTTGGACGAAAATGTATTTTCGATGCTTCAAGAGATTCTAATTAACTAACTGATGTCACATATGGACTACTTTGATGATGTTTTTATTCCCTTTCTGGACATGGACAGTATAGTGTGCATACAGATACGCTGTCGGAATAAATCTAAAATATCTTAAACTGTGTTCTGAAGATGAACGGAGGTCTTACGGGTGTGGAACGACATTAGGGTGAGTCATTAATGACGTCAATTTCATTTTTGGATCAACCAGCCATTTAATTGTAAAATAAAAGCTTTGATAAACATCAGCATAAATACAACTTGACTATTTGGAGGTTTCATATAAACTTAAATGGAAAAACCCCATTATTGAACCTCTATGAAAATCATGAGGAAACCAGTAGTGAATTAGGCGTCCGGGTTCTAATGTCATACAATTAGCCATGTGCACGACCACTTTGTTTTTACTTCATTTTTGGAAAGTTACTTATTTATTATTTCCTACATAATTTGATACCAGTGCTGGTACTCTGTTGGAGTTTAGTTGGATTTTTAAGTTTTGAGGCTTGAGTGACACCTGTGACACTGACATATGGCTGTGCTTTAGTGCAGTGTCTCTATTCGTGTCGTTAGCTTATGTTCCGACTAGAGCAAGAGCTGGTGAGTTGTCACTAAGGTGCTGTTTACAAGCCATTGTAAGATATTGGAAGCATGACGTTACCACTTAAACCTTCCGCCATTCACTTTATGTAAATATCCGTGATCCTATTGCTGAGGATTGCATTGTTGAGTAATGTGCCCGTTTGAGGTTTCTGACTGAATAGAAATCTCTACAGTGGATTATTCCCACCTGTGTGCCTTCAAATGTGGCCTGCAATTTTTCATCCGCGTTATACTGACCTTGAGGAGCATTAGAGCCATGACCGTTCCTACTTTCCTGCCTAGCTCACCAAAGAGGGATAATAATGAGGTAATCAGTCCATCTATTTATGTACAGAATCGGTCACACATCAATTATGTGAGGTGCATGGCCCATTTATTGTAATGTCACACTTGCTTTAGGTTGGGTGGTATTTCCCAATTCTAGTATTCACTGTAGTGATATGTTCAAACAGTCTTTTCAATTCCATTTTTTAGTTCTATACATTAGACTTTGTAGCCTAGCAAAGTGCCAAAAATTAATCTGTATGATAGCTATAATTTTACTGTTGTTGTTGTTGTGTCCGCTTGTAGTTCAAACCTGACATGCTGCTGCAACGGCAATGTCTTGGGCTTGATCTCCAGGGAATGCAAGAACTGAAAAGCCTTGAATGCAATGTCATCTGTGCATAAAAGTGTCTGTAAAAATGCATAAATGTATAGTGTAAAGTTAAAGTGAGGTTTTTCCATCTTAAAATCTGAATTACACTTGATTGTATTTCCATAATTATTTTTAGAAATGTAAAATTCAAGTTCTTGTCTTCCGTCTGAGCCTCTTACGTGAGCTCACGAAGCTCCATGATGCACACGCGAGAATGTGATGTTTTCATGGTTCGGGCATCCAGGACATGCACACTTTATCACCATTTTGAGCACTACGCCAAGACCTAACACACAATCAATGTAGAATTCAACAGCTTGCATATGGCGCGTATTCCTCTGCTTGTAAAAAAAGTTCCTTGCGTCCACCGTCTCTGTCATATTCTCGCACTCGTCGTGGTGCTTCATGAGTTCATGTCAGAGGCCCAGACGGAAGTAAGGAGCTTGTCAAATAAAGTCGTTATTTGGCTTCTCTTTTTTTGTGCACAAAAACTATTCTCATCGCTTCATAAAATTATTGTAAAGCCACTGTAGTGAGATGGGCTTTGTAACGACGTCTTTAGTGCCTTTCACTATTTAGTGCCTTTAGTGCCTTACACTAATGGGTCTTGAGAGAGGAAATGACATTGGTGTCAATGGAGGCCTTTCTGAGCCATCAGATTTCAACAAAAATATCTTCATTTGTGTTCCGATGAACAAAAGTCTTACGGGTGTCGAACGTCATGAGGTTGAGTCATTAATGACAAAATTTTCATTTTTGGGTGAACTAACCATTTAAACATTCTGTTAGACTGTCATTTTTATGATTCTGCTAGAAAACGCTTTTATTCAGAAACATCTTTAAATTGAATATTTCAGAATGTTCACCTGCATGCATTTTACACTTACGTTATATTATCTTATGTCAATTTGAAATGTTTATATAATAATTAAAATTTGATGTATTGTGATATTGATCTTGTAGCCTAAATAGTCATTATGCTAACATGGTGTTAAAAACTTAAAAAACAAACATGATGCGTTAGGGTACTTTTATTGCATTTATTAGTGTTTTTAAAGCTACACTGTGTAACTTTTTTAGTTTATTCTTAGCTAAAAACACTGATTTCTATCAAAAATATATGTGCTCATTAATGTATATTTACTTCTTTCAAGTAATAAAGTATTCTTGTAAGTTTATAATATGCCATTGAAAATACATACGGGTGAGGGGTTCGAATGCCGGTCGCCATGTTGCCCCTCCATCTTGAAAGTACATTAGCCAAAGAGGGACATACCCGTAAATTCAAGCTTCGCCTTTCGCGTTTTAACACTCGATGGCACCGTGTCGAATGTGAAGAGGGGGATTGCCGTGTTAATCTTGGACTAAATCGGCCACCGTAGGAGTTCAAACGAAATTGGAATTGAAACGAACAGAAACTATTATTCACTGGATGGTCATATACCTTTTCAACGCTAGATGGGGGAAAATATCACACAGTGTAGCTTTAATGTTCATTTTCACATATACATTTTCACTGTTACAAATTATAATGTAAATGAACATTAATCTATAATAAAGGCTGTCCAAATGTTCATTGTTAGTTTAAACAAGCAAAAACAAGCAAGACATTAGAAGATTCGATTTTTATTTTTCATTTAGAAATGGCACTGGAGTTTACATTGACTTGAGCTGGTTTTTGGAACATGGCATATATGATTTGTGCTTGTTGAAGGCCAGCCCGCAACATGTGGGCCGGATCTGGGCTGACACTATTGCTGTCTGTGAGGTGGTCTACACTGCCCAGTATGCTTTTCTTGTATAGAAGATGAGCATAAGTTAATGTCCTTAATTGGCAAGTTTAAGTGTCCGGCTTATTTTTTGTCCATGAAACTGACTCTTGGTTGTTTTATTCTAGTTCTCTCACTTTCCTCCTTCACTGCATTCCACAGTTTGGCAAGAGATCATGACACTGATCAACCTCTCACAAATTAAAACCTAGCTAATTAGCCTGACTGTCACTCTAACCGCCATGTGTTTGTGTGCGTGCTTGTCTGAGTGAGAAAGATTGACTGGATTTGCATCAGTGTAATTCAGTTATTGTAATTCAGGGAGACGTGTTGGCCCTCCTCCCTCGCTCACAAGAGTTCGTCTGCTAGCCTTCATCATGAACTCTTCTCACATCATAGCCTGCAGATAAACCCTCTAGCTCATTGATGCATAAAGCTGTAGTAATAAAGTTGCATGAATAAAGTTCATCCAAGTGAATAAATGGTGCAGAATCAGCCAATATATTATTAAATGTAATTTTTAATTAAAGAATTCTTATTTTATAACCTTTTAGAGCAATTGGCCCATGGTTCACCTCACTTTACCCATTCCTACACCAACATTAAAGTGCCCCTATATTATGGTTTTTAATATTCCCTTTCATGCAATGTGTAATAGCTGATTGTGAATGTAAACGTTCTGCAAAGTTGTCAAGTCAAAAGTGGACATTAATTTAAGTTGTCTCCCAAAAAAGAAATGAAACTGCGTATATGTGTTTTGATCCCACGGTTCTTCCTCATTAGAAAGGACATACAACAAAACATAAATTTGTATGTTGTCCGTCTGCGAATAACTTGACCTGCCCATAAACAGGTCATTTTACTGACGACTGCTGCCCAAATCTCGGAGTTCAACGCGGGGTTTGCGAAACGCTTGCTCTGGAAAGATGGGTCAGTACCAAGTTTAATTGGACCAGCTTTCGCACAACCTGTAAGTATGATTCTTTATTGATATATTTTTATGGTGTTCAAAATATGTAGTTTTGTGCTTTATATTGTGTAAGTTTATTACTGTCTTCCTGAAACACTTAAAATCAGCTGTGGGCCACTATTATGTAAAACTGGATTTATTAGTGCAGGGTGTCTGTCGTTCTTACTGCTTTGAGTAAAAAGAAAAGACGGAGCATGATATGTTTTACACACATCTGTTACATCAGTTATCCACGTTAGTGTTTCAGCTAAAGTATGCACTCTTAGGATACAGTTAATACAGTTCCTGCATGTGCAGCAATAAATTAGAAATATACACATGGGTTTGTTAATGGACGTACACTTGTTAAAGGTGCACAATGTAGTATTTTTACAGTAAAATATCCGAAAACCACTTGGTCAGTGTTGTATTTTGTTCAGTGGCGTTCTTACAATATCCCAAATGTTTCCAACTATTTGTAAATTGTGATAAAATGACTAGTTTAACCAAGGGAGTTATCTGTCAATTGCGTCATATCTGCGTTACCCTCCGTTTCCGGTTTTTATTCTCCAGAAGCGCTTTACTCTTAGCAGTGTGAACAAGTGTCACAGCAGCCACTGAGCGAACACACAGAGTAATGGCATAACATAATTTTCAACACACTCAAACATACTGAGAGCTGTGTTACCTCATACTCACGACCAGAAAAGCGGAAATGGCGCCAACGACTGTGTCCCGTCATAATAAAGGTCCCTCTGCTCGCGAGGCGTGTGTTTGCGTAACAATCCAGCGGCCTTGCTCAGCTTCCTTAACACTCGGTCCTGCTCTGCTTCATACTACAGTAACGTTAATAATCGCATCCATGAACATGATTTCTGCCCGAGTCCACTTCTTTTCCATTGGCTGTGAGGTGAAGACCACATGTCCCAAGATTGTAAACCAGGGTTGCCAACTCTCACGCATTTGGCGTGATACACACGCTTTCAGGCTCTTTGTCACGCTCTCACACGCCAAATTGCCAAACCTGCTTGTGATATTTAACAAAACTAGGCCTATAGCTTTTTTATTATTATTAAGTTTTAATGTGAAATTTAAACAATAGCGTTTTGGCACTAATGTTAAAGCCAGAGGCGTTGAAAAGAGAGTTGCGACATGCTCTCATCTACCGGCGGATAAAGTCACTATTTAGATTTTTTTTGTGCACAAAAACTATTCTCGTCGCTTCGTAAAATTCTTGTACAGTCACTGTAGTGAGATGGACTTTGTAATGTCGTCTTTAGTGCCTTTATGGGTCTTGTGAGTGGGTCAGTGGACATGTACTGAATGCCAATGGAGGCCTTTCTGAAGCCTCTCAGCCATCAGCGTTCAACAAATATATCTTCATTTGTGTTCCGAAGATGAACGAAGGTCTTACAGGTGTCCAACAACATGAGGGTGAGTAATTAATGAAATAATTTTCATTTTTGGGTGAACTAACCCTTTAAATGTGTGCTTAATTTAATATATTTTTTTACGTAATTTAAAATCTTAACTAAAATAACATTTTGTAAATAGACTAACACCAAACTGATGTGCAGAATGATGGCATAGTGGGACGATGATGTGCCAATTAAAAGAATACATTGATAGTACATAGTTGAAGGTTACGTTTCCCACACAGATTAGGCAAACAAAATCTTTCCTTGGGGCTTTTGTGGTTTTAGTGAAAGTAATGTTGAGTAGACATTTAAAGACTGTAATTAGCTGGTGATTACCGGAATGAATCTCACTGAACCCCATGATGTGAGCTCCTACTGTAGCCAGTAACGAGTGGCAAAAGGTCACTGTCTCTCACAGCAAATTGTTAAAAAGACATCTTTATCAGTACTGACTGGAGGCTTTGTGAACATATAGGGATGTACATTTGCTCTTTCAGACATCAACCGCCTGATTTGATTTAATGGATACCGTGTTTAATTATGAGATTATAGATGATCAAAGGTGCACCAAGCAGTTATACACCCTAAAAAATGAAATTACTTTCACTACCTGTATGTTTAAAATGATGAATCATTCACAGTGGAATAAATGAGGGCAAAGCCAAACATGATGCTGCATTTACTCTGAAATGATGACGACCACTGCATCATTTGTTTAGGAAGGTGAATAAGAACCTGTGAAAATAAATGGGAATGGGCATGTTCTGATCATCCAACTTTCCGTGAACCTCACGGGGTATTACTAAGACAGCAATATAAGGAGCACGTATGCTCAGTGTGATGGGCACTTTACACTGAACAAACTCACTAAAGCTTTGCCATCACAGGAATAAATTACATTACGCTAGTTACGCTTTTTGTAAGTTAAATACTAAAGGTGGTCTAGCGGAAGTTACATATTTTACTTTATAAACTTTTAAATAAAAATGTCACATTTTTCTTGCACAAACCCATGACATTGGGCTATGTGAGCCCTGGCCCATAACGTTACATGTCCGAGTCTGATCCCGAATCGCAATGAACCAACAAATAAAGGATTCTCCAGCCTGTGACAGCGTGCTAAGGTATGTTCTGTTAGACACATACACATAATCGAAATAAAATGCAATACTATCACATAAAAAAACATGTTTTACTCATATAAATGTGTTGCACAATTCCTGTTGGATCTAATATAGAAGGCACAACATTGTCTTTTAATCTCAAAATGTCTGCAAATCCATGCAGTATCGACCTGTATTTTATTTACAAGCCATTCCGCTGTGTAATGAAGCGTATAAGGCACAGCGCAATATCTTGCTATCTTTGGCATGTTTTTTGCGATCCGTTTAGCGCCACAAGTCAGTTCATATTTATCCGTTTTCCCGTTCACGTCATTGATCAATATATATTTGAGAGCTCTCGTTTGCTGGGCCTGGTGTCAATAAAAGCATTTCTTTGACTATCTCTTAAGGACGTTTTTAGCGCTGAAACTTACAGGATATTCTTATATCACGATGAACTTTTATATATCAAAAGCTCAAGGTAAAGTTGATTTCTCAATTCATCAACCCTTTAATAATTTGCCTATTTACATTTTTGAATGGTAGTGTGCTTATATATTCATATTATATTTATGTATACAAACAAGTATTTCATCATACTGAAAACCTGTAATCTGTGTTTGATGACACTGCAGGTCGCTGAATGAATTGAATCAGCAGCTGACCATGAAGCGCTGCTTAGGAACCCTGCAGATCAGAATACAGCTAAGCTAAAAAATGATATTTTGTTAAAATAGCACATCATAATTTGCATACTGTGTACTTTATGTTGCTAAGTTAAGTTAGTCCAGTTTTCTGTTTCAATCTGCTACCTAGTTCAGTAGTCTGGCCATTTCTAGAGGCTGTCAGTAGTGTTGTAGTCAAGACCACCTAAACCAAAACCAAGTCAAGACCAAGACCAAACCAGCATTCCTTAAATTCATCTAACAGATCCATATATACTATCTGAGAAATGTCTTATATTTAGTGAATACATACAATTAGAATAGTAAGACACCAAAGCGCTGTTACCAATCAAATCACTGACAATAAACACGGCACAGAAGTTGCATCTGAATTTGTACAATTACACCTTCATAAATAATGTTCAGATTAATTTAACATTAAAACATTAACATTATTTAACATTCAAATGAATCATTTATTCAACCGATTTGTTAAAACTGATTCATTTAATAATACATTCTTGTCCAATTAGCAAAGACAGTTTAAAATGTCATTTAATATTAACTTTTTTTTAAACGTTTGTATAAATCAGTATCCTTTGCAATCACTTATATTCATGAAAACAGCTCTTGTGATATTGCTTAATTATATTCTGTGTTGTATTTAAAAATAACTCAATATCAGAATCCCAATTTTAGTGGATTAAGATCATTGATAGTCTCTGAATTGATGTTCATGATATATTTATTCACAACAGGTAATGAGATGCAGCATAAAAAAAAAGAAAAGGTTTTTATAATGTGCGATTTAAAGCAAGATAACAGATGCTCATGGGCTTTAAATGGAATAGAGTGGTGGCTTTCAGGTGCACTAGCAGAGCTGCTATGCTTTTCACACATGACAGTGTCACAGGTGTGTTAAAAGTGCTCCATCGCTCCATCAAAGGCGGCTGCAAACCGGCTGTGATGGAGGAGGCCAGTGCAGGGTTGACGTGACCTGTTCTGAGTGACAGGTGCGGTCGGTCTGACACCGGAGTGCTTGATAATGATATGTGTTTCATGTCCTTCTATCATCAGACTTTTACATTTACATTCAAAGCAAACATTTATGGAAAAGGGTTTTAACATCCACATTTTTAAAAAAAAAGTGATGCTTTTTTGAGACTTGATCCTGTCAAAGATACCGGATCTCACTGAATAGACCACCAAATGTAAACTAATGGAAAACACCCAGATGGCTTTATTATTACACTGACAAATGTGATTATTATAATGGTAAATGTCCACACCTTGGTGTCTATGTGCACATTACATAAAGTGTACATATTTCAAGGTATAGGCTGCTAATGTTGGAGCAGGTCTATCTTTAAAAAGCTGTAGAACCCTCTTACAATATACACATTTTACATACAGTTTAGACCATTTTGATGAGCAAAAAATATAGAGTGGAAGTGAAAGTGCTGACCTTTATAATCATAGCAACTTTTAGGATGGTTAATGTATCTCAGTTGGGCTTCATTTACATTTTGGATTGCAAGTTTATACAAGGTTTGGGTTTTAGGTTCAGTCTGCAGAGATCTTCTGCTGTATTGGTAAAAAGACTAATGAATCTTCACGTCAAAAACAATGTACAGTAAGGCACAAAAGTATAGGAGCACTATGTAAAAAGTCATTTTTTTATATTAACACCTAGCCTAGAAATCTGGACGTACCCTAGCGGCAGCAAATCTTGCTGCGAGTGTCGTCTAGCAACTCTCAATACACGTCTGAAATGTAAACGCCAAACTCTGGTCGGGCCAATCACATCGTGTATAGAGTCGGTGGGCGGGGCTTAACATAATGACGGCCGAGTTGCGCTTGTGTGCTTTCTAGTAAACACTGAAGCTGACGAACGGCGTTCTTTTGAATCAGCTTTGACCGCGACTCTGGAAGACTTGGAGTTAAGCTTTTCTCTAAAAAAAGAACAAAGAACAGCACTGAAGTCATTCTTAAAAAGGGAAGATGTGTTCAGAGTTTTGCCGACCGGATATACAGCGAAAGTTTAATCTGTCAGCGAGCTCTGCTTCACCTTCGTTGCTCTGGTTGGTGTAGCGCTATCCTATCGCGTGCAGAGGGAGTTTGAAAGACAAACGTTTTTCCCGCCCCTTGGATTGAGCCCTGTCTATGGTGAGTTTCCAGCCTAAACATCTTGATGTGGGTCTGGCTTATTAACACCACAATTTAACAAAAAAGCTAATTAGAAAGATAATTTTTTCTTTTAACCTGATGATTGTGTTCGCCATCATGAGTTGAGAAGGTTCCTTTGTCTGCCTGATTGGAACCAAGGAGTTTACAAGATCAGTCGTGTTTTTTTTGTGTGTGTGTTTTTTTTTTTGTAGTTAAGTACAGAATCTAAAATGTTTCTTATTCAGTTTATGTCCTAACATTTCTACAGTTTTTCATTTCCAGGTTTAAATTTGACGTCCAATCCCAAATTTAAACTTCTGGACTGCATTGTAAGATGTTGGCTGCTGTCTTCTCGTATGTTATAAGTCTCTGTGACCCAAACGCTGGGTTTCTTATACAACATGCCGCTTCAGTTCAGCCCACCTCAATGTGTTCGGGCTTTTCTCACAAAAACACAACAGGACAGGAGACTTACCTTAAGCTCCACTTAAAGCACAATATGTGTCTGAGAAAAAAAAGTATTTATTCTTTAAGAAATAAAACCATTTTTATTGTGCTCTTTGACATTTCCACCAGACATGAAAGCCCTTTGAGATCCATTCTTTTTCTCTTACAAGCAGCCCATACATGTGGCTGTTTTCCGCTGTACATTCACCAAGTCATTTTCAACTTACTTTCAGTGTCCATGGAAATACTGGAGTGCTACAGTTTGCAGTATAAGAGATGACAATCAACTCAACAGACCCGGTAATGAGAAACAGTGCATGTAAATTAAACCTTAAAAAGTATGGGTTTGCACAGGGGAAATGTTTTTCAAAGATTTGAGTATGATGATCAAATATTTAAGATTTATTCACGCACAAATTAAGGGAAAGATCCGAGAAATCTTTTGTTTGTTTAAAGAAGACCCTGATGATTCCATTAATTATACAGACATTTTGATTAAATAATTATACTGTCCCTATTATCATGCATTAGTCCTTTCGTGTAGATGTTCATTTCGCTCTCACAGGAATAACCTGGAGATGTTTTCAACTTAATTGTAAAACAAAACAGCATCTTCATGTTAGGTACAAGATAACAGTGCATGTTCTGCATCAGGCCGCCGTGGAGAAACAATTTCCAGTTTCAGAACAATAAGCAATACATCTTTTCAGTATGACAACAATCATTCTGACAATGGCATTTTCATTCATAAAATCAGTTGGCGGAATGACATTTTTCAGCATGTTACCTCGACCTGACAAAATTCTAAAAGGATCCACTTGTGATTTTGGATAGTGGATATGAAGGTTAAAAAAACACTCTAGGCCTTAATATTTGGTTGACAACATTTCTGTCAAGTATTTGACATGCACTTTGATTCAGATATAATTTAAATGTCATGTTATTTCACTCCATGAAGCAGGGTGTTGTAATGTCTGGTTTCACAGTACAGGTCTTAACATTTGCTTCCTCCAAATTTAGAGGCCAATTCCATTGTTCGAATCAGTGGAATCTAAATTGTCTATCAGCATTAATGGCGGTAAGAATTACACTATTAGGGCTGCCTAGATCAGCACTTTAGACCTGGATTAACAGCCGTAGAAGACATAGCTCTGTTGAATCTCAGTAAAAAAAACAAACCCCAGACCTGATTTAGCGAGGTCTTGGGGTTCACAGTGGTTAAAAGTAGGCATGTAGTAGCAATATCTTTGACTGAGACTGAAATATTTCAGGTCTTGCGAACAAGAATCAAACTGGGTTTGAGGCTGAGCTGGGCCCAAAATATTGCAAAACTGATGTTGGAGAAAAATTGTTTTACAACACAGTACATTCATTCTCCGGTGTGCAGGACTTGTGTTGAGTTTGTGGGTCCATTTTTTTCATTAGCACTGCTTGAAGGTCTGTTAATGAAATAAAACCATAGAAAGACTGTTTTACCTGCACAGCTGTGTCTGTGTGTAATCACATTGCAGGTGTAAGTCTTAAGGACTTGAAACATTCATTGTATGTTTGAAAATGTAAACTTTACAAAATATGAGTGGAGAAAGCATTGAGAGAAGCTTTTTTTTCCCGAAAAGTCGTTTTAAAATCCAGTAGAGGTGTGCTTCTGTAGCAAATTCAGCATTTGTCCTTTGAACAGTCGCTAAAGAAGAAAAAAAAAAGCGCGTTTTCAAAGTTGCACAGTCTGTATAAAAACCTATGGTTGGGGAGAACAGTGTTCGGCAGACATTTTGAGTTGTATGTTTTTCCAAGTACACAACAGTCAATACTGTCACAGGACACGGCCATGCGATAACCAAAGAGTAATTGTAATAATAATAAGAAGAATCAATCTTAACAGTAATACTACTAATCAATGATGGTCATGATGATGAGGACGATAATATAATAGTAGTTTATTGTTATTTCCAATATATAAAAATCAAATGTTGAGTTGAGGTTAATACTGTTAAAAGTTTTCTATTCTTACCACTTGGCACGTACACTCACTGCAAGATCTACAGTATCTTGTATTTAGTTTTCATTCTCAAACAGAATGACTGAAAAGAGCTAGCAATACTTCTAAGCTATTTCTCTAAAAGTGAGTGCTTGCTTGTCACTTAATCATCGACACTGGCTGGTTTGGTCCAGAGATTTGTGTAGTCTTCTTTAATCGGATGAGCTATAAAAATGGCAATCATGATTTCTGCTGGGCGGAGACCCCTTTCCAGTAGTCCAGAATGTCATGTAGGTCCTCATCTTTGGCAAACTGTACTTTCCTCCTTAATGCATGACCTGCTGCAATGTACTCTTCCTCATCCCTATGACGTTTGCGGTGGAGTTTAAAACGTTCCCACAGGTTAAAAGAAGGCCTACAGCTGTACTCAGGACTGGAATAGCCACTTAGGTTGTGGTACTGTGGTGAGAGCTGTGAATAGGACAGCTCCCGTGGTCTTGAGCGCGTCAGCGGCTCCAGAATGGATGACTTTCGGCTCCCCGACACCTCTATCGACTCCTCTATATGGTGGGGACCGGGGTAGGAGTGCCTATGCTCACTGTACTGTCGAATCCGCTCTGCCTCTGCCCTCAGGATCGCAGCGGCTGGAGTGACTGTTATGATTCCTGACTCATCGAGCGGAGACGCCTTCTCAATATATTTGGACTCAGATCTGTAAGCTCCTTCAGAACGGAAAGAGCGTGGACTGCGCAGGGAACCACTCGAGGACGTGCTTGCACGCTTTTGTGGTGCGTCCATGCTGTGGTGCCTCTGTAGAGGATGATGGTATGCTCCTTTGTACACTGGAGACAGAAAACCAGACTTGCCTGGTGGATGTTCTGAAATGAGGACTAACTGCGGCTCCGCTGTGGACACGGCGCCAGATTTCGCGGCCTGGAATGATGTTGAATCGGATTTGAGTGCGTCGATGCAGTTGTTAATGATCTGGTTCACTTTGTCCACTTCTTTTGCAATGGTTGATATCTCTGCAACGGATCCCTGGCTGGTTTCCGATGGAGGAACGCTGCATTCCCTCAAACTGCGTTCTGGTTGCTCTGATCTCACTTCCATGTAATTCCCTTTTGAAGTTTTTGGTGTCCCGGAGATCTCTTGCATCTTATACTGATCTGTGTCACTGGCAGTTGGCAAGTATGGCATCCTTTGTACTGTTTCACCAGTGGACATCATTTGCTTTTGTGACAGCTGTGAAATAGTCCCTTGTTCCAGTTCAGTTCCATATTTCATCTCAATCAAGTTTCTTTTCATCTTTTCCAGCTTCTTGCTCTTTGGCTCGTCTTGATGTTTGCGCTTTCTCAGGCAATGAAACACTACACCCAGTACGATGAGCATCCCAAAGAGACAACCGAGGATGGTCATAATGTAATGAGTGGCAGTTGAGCCATTTTTCATACGTTCTTGCAATTTCCTTGGTCCTGTGGAGATGGTCAGGCAGGTGTGGTTGAATCTTAAGGAGTTACGAATAGATGCCACACAATATGTGTAGTTGGTGTGAGATTTAAGGTTCTGTAACTCAATTTCTTCCCTCTGGCTTTTAAGGTTTTGGATGTCAGTGAAGAAGCTGTTATTGTACAGGACAAGAATGTACATTTTGCGAAATGGATTTGGAATCTGGATCGTGATTATTGCACTTGTGTGAGTAACTTCTTTTAATTTCATTAAAGGACGAGCATCTGGATCAAGAAAGGTGGGACTGATGCTTATGGGCTCTTCTGGAAATGTCCCTGAGGAACAGTCATCAAGTCCGCAAGGGCTCAAATCAGGCAACATCGTGGGAGTGCTCCCGTCTGAAGAGCCGTGGATATACGGTGTCACGTTGTCATCGTTACAGACAGAGGAGAGTGCATGGAAAGCATTGCGAAATCTTGGCATTCGGGGGTTCTGACTCAAGAGACTGTAGCCTGAAAAGCCAGCGGGTGTGTCACACACCATCCGCTCACTTGTCCGGTTTGGGAATGCAACAAGCCAGCGCAGGAATCCTAACAGCTCGCATGAGCAACTGAATGGGTTTGCATAGAGCTCGCATGTCGTAAGCTTCGATAGACCACGAAATGTAACTCCATCAAGCTGCTGAATCCTGTTCATGGAGAGGTCGATGTTTTCAATCGCAGGACATTCCCAGAAGGCATTGGCTGTGACGGTCTCGATCAGGTTAGCCTGAAGATAGAGGTACTGTAAGCGCCCCAAGCCTCTCAGCATTCCCTCTGTCAAGTTCCTCAGCTTGTTAAAGCCAATTTGCAACACTTGCAGATTAAATTGGGCAGAGAAAGCCCCATCTTCAATGTAAGAGATGTCATTCTTAGTCAGATTCAGGTATGTGAGATTGCCGAAGCGACTTAAGGATGAAAAGTGGATGCTTCGAATCTTGTTCTCGTTGAGTCGCAGGTCAACAATTGTGCTGTTAATATGCAATGGGATATTTTCGTATGGCGGCTGGTTCTGACTGCAGATTGCCAGCCACACAAATCCCTTTTCCCCTTCAATCAGCCAGCAATCACCCTGGACAACAGGCACTCTTGTCAATGAAAGGAACACAAGAGCCATAGCCCAGCAAAGTAAGGCACTGGTCACCATTCCTCCTCCATGTCCACTGGACCTAGACGAAATGGACATCTGTGCTTCAGTCATAGCTCCAGCAGGTTTTGTTTTGTTGTTGTTTAAACGGGTTATTATCTTTAGCAGAATTTCACCAGATATTCAACAAGTCTTTGATTGTAATTGGATGTAATGTTGAAGTCACATGGATGATTGTTCAGTGCTGTTAGGAATATCAGCTTATAGGAATAAAAATATTTTGTAGTGTGTGCTTGATGTCTTGTCACACTGGAATGGAAGTTTCACTTATGACCAGTCTTGTTTGTGTGCATTAGCTTTTCAGATAGCGTATCTGAGCATTTCCATGCGTAGTCTCCCACAGGACAGGAAGTGCTTGTGTTTTCCGAGGATCTCATTTCTCATCAGATTCCCTCTCATGACCAGATTTTCGTTTTGCGTCCTGCAGAAATAAGAAAGAACATGATTATTGATATTTAAAAAAAAAATAGGTCAAGTCCTAACGATACTCCTTCTGTGAGAGTTAAAATCATATACATGTGAATATTTTGCTCAGCGCATTATGAAATAACCCACTTACCCAAACTTAATTCGATGGCGCTTTATAATAACATCCAAGTGAACACCCACTACTTTGGGTCTACCTCAATTTCCAACTATTAACGACGATACGGAGTGCATAAAATTGTCTAGTGGCATTTTTAGAGCTATTCTTAAAAAGTCTTTGTTTAGCTGATGCCATGTTTTGCACCTACTGAGAGCTAAAGTTAGCGCAGATCAATCACGCAGACACTCTTGCTCACTCTCCGAGGCCAATTAACGTTTAACAGCTTAGCTCATCGTGATAACGCAAACACACACACACTCTCTATAGAGTTAACTGTTATGTCTATCCACCTTATTAACCTATAAATAGACTGCATTTTTAATTATAGGATGACCTAAATCAAACATACAGTAGCTAAATGGTGTTTTATATTAGTGTATATTGCGAGTGCCTGTTTTGAGGTAAATGCTGTTTATTTGTAGTCAAAAAATCCTGTCCTACAGCATGTGAGATAAAAATCCTTAGGAATATATTGGAAAATTTGTTACGAGTCCAAGTGTGTTTACATCTGTGTGCAGGGGACTAAAAATATGCCAACCCAACATAATCCACAACGTAATTAAAGCACAGGGAAAACCAATATATCATCATCAAATAGATAGTACTGGTGCTGTTATCTAATTGATGATGATAAATTGGATTTTTACTGTACTTTGATTCATTGGTTTTGACATTGAAAAGGCAGACGCACTAACTTACAGTATGTATGGTTATTGCGATATGAAAAAAAAAAACTATAAATATATATTTTTAAATCACTTAAAGGAAGTAACAGGGAGCATCTGCTTGCATTACTATACATTATTATTTTTTAACATAAAAATCCATCTTGTTGTTTGTAAGGAGACCCCTGCATATAGCTTTAAGAGAGCTATATCTGTAAAAGTTATCACCATAGAACAAATTCATTTTCGAGATGGGGGCGAATGGTGCAATTCTGTAGAACTGCCGTGATTGTGTGATGGATAAGCTGTGCTGTGCTAGTCTTGCTCTACAGAGCGTGTCTTATATTGCCAGTGTACTCCATGCTGCTTAAATGGGCCAACCTGATGGTGGTGTCCATTTTCCTCCCTTTAAATCCTAGTACAATTACAGTGTATATATCTGATTAGGCTTCACGTTGACTGGGCTTTAAAGTCCTGGTGCTCTTAATGACCAGTCATTGTGTGTGTGTGTGTGTGTGTGTGTGTGTGTGTGTGTGTGTGTGTGTGTGTGTGTGTGTGTGTGTGTGTGTGTGTGTGTGTGTGTGTGTGTGTGTGTGTGTGTGTGTGTGTTTGTGTAGGCCCATTACATGTGGCTTCAGTTTGGTTGGCTTTTGACAGTTTACAAAGTGTTAATTTTAGAAGAGCTTTGTAAACAGTTGAAGAGGCGGGTAGGAGTAGAGACGGGGTGAAAAGAGGGTTCTGTTGCGTGAATCTTTTATAGTGTTCAAACTGTTGAATATGCTCTCACTGTCACAGTACGCTGTGTACCTTGTCGGAAAATGAATCACTATTCCAATACGTACCCGTCTCATTACTACCAGCTATTTAAGTAGTATTTGAGAGAATAGTTCTCACATGGTGTTTTACTTTGCTAGGTTTTGGGTGAACAACACACAAACACAAAGCTGCATCTGTTAGTTTTTTTCTTTTCAGAAGTACGACTAAAAGTATTTTTTTTTTTAAGATATCCCACATTTCTAGATTAGATTACAAAATAGCAAACCAAATGGCATTTGTGAGGAATTTTCTGAACAATATACAATTTTGAACAGTACACTTAAAAAATAAAAGTTCCAAAAGGTTTTTCTTTTTTGCAGTGATAGAACCATGTTGGGTTCCTCCAAAAACCTTAAAATAACCATTTTTTCCCCTTAATGTGTGAATCAAATGTTAACTCATTATGAGACAATGCTTCCCCGCCATTAATGGAATTTTCGAGAAGGGTATAACTGCAGCCTGGAGATCTCTAACTGGGTCGGGAACTCCAAAACAGAGGTTGGCTCATCCCATTGGCAGATGCAACCCTACCCCTACATCTGACCCTAACCTTAACCAGTAATATTGATTGCATGGCGGGATTTGTGTAATAAAGAAAGTTGCAATTAATAAGACTGCAGAGTCACAGAGCTGGGCCATCTGTAACTCTACAACCGGACCTTACTGGACAATGGGGCCTTTTAAATGACACTGCCCCCTTATAACCTGCAAATCTTGAGCCCCAGGAAGCCCTTGTTGCGTCGAACAATGCAATAGAGTAAAAACTTTCCCTGTGCTGCACTGGGAGGCTTGCGGTAGAGCTTGCGGGGAATTTCTGCTTATATCATTAAACGGAGGTTTAAACTCCAGTCCGAACACCACTGACCACAAGTTCTATGACAATTGGATGAAGCCAGAGCCAATGGTGAAAGTAAATGGGGTGAGGAGACCCCACCTCATTTTGGAGGTTCTGCCCACTTTTGCATTTTATCTCTGGTCCGCAGTTATACCTACTTGGCATTTCCCAGCTTTCCGTCTTTTTTACTGTTCAGCGTCTTTTCTTTTCACATCTTCTAAAAGAGTACTGATATAACATGTGAACAAGCAGAAACAAGCACGTAAGAATATGCATATGTAAAATTACGGGATCATCAACATTAAACACCATATAAATCAAAACTGCCTAATGTTACAGAATGAAATGTCGACCCAGGATGACAATAGGTCTGTGAAGCTTTACGGATGTTGATGGACTCGATCTACTCCATCTGTGTTTTGATCATCGTTCTGAATCCGATCCAGACGTGGTCTTTGATTTAAAAAAAACATGATTTTCTCAGCTTTTTTTGTTTTTTTTTTTGGCCAATAAAGAACCTTTATTTTAAGATATCAATATATCTATCAAACAATATTGTTTTTTCAGTGAAACTATTTCTTTATTTCTTTATTTTTGACAATTGTGCTTTCACTGTTTTTCTTTAAAATAAATAAAACATGCTTCCATATTTGGGATGTAATGCAATATGAATGAATAAAAATGCCGTCTGTAAAAGTTTTAGCTTGTTTTGCCGAAATGTCCCGTATGCAACTAATTATACTCTTTCTCAGTGTTGAGATTTAACTCTACATATGTTCACCAGCCAGAGAGTGCGGTTTACACTAGCAGTGTTAATTCAACACCAGAAATGTAACACTTTACTCTAAGAGTCCTTAACACCAGGATTTCAACACTGGAGATTTTACTGTGCATTCGTGTATAAAGTGTATTGTGGTGTCCAAGTATTTTTGGGGCCACTCTAGCTTTGTGTCTGTCTCTACACACACAATTTAATTCACAGAGACATGTACTATAAATGTGTCTTTACTTGATAAACTTGGCATTTGGGAAATATAATGCATTTCAAGATGAATGGAAATAAGAGTTCAAGGAGGCAGATGATGTCATTTAATGCATGCTAAATATATTCTCTGAAATATTTGTGAATGTTTCTGACAGCTTTATAACTAATGTTTGAATCACACGGTTTTAACAGTGCAGTAGTCATGAGAACAAGACTTTGGCTCAGTCAGTCGCCCCAAAACACTTAACCTGCATGTCAAACCATTCATAAACTTCAAAGGAAAAGGCTTATTGCGTTAGCTTCCATGAACCAACTTTGATACACTTCTGCACAGCAAAAGGCGTTCAAGCAGTCAGACTAACATTCAGTACTGTGTGCAAGAGGAAAGGGGATTGATTGTGTGTGTGTGTGTGTGTGTGTGTGTGTGTGTGTGTGTGTGTGTGTGTGTGTGTGTGTGTGTGTGTGTGTGTGTGTGTGTGTGTGTGTGTGTGTGTGTGTGTCTGTGTGTGTGTGTCTGTGTGTGTGTCTGTGTGTGTGTCTGTGTGTGTGTGTGTGTGTGTCTGTGTGTGTGTGTGTGTGTGTGTGTGTGTGTGTGTGTGTGTGTGTGTGTGTGTGTGTGTGTGTGTCTTGATTGTAGTTGCTTGTGGCCTAAAATAACACTCCTTTTTATGATCAATAAACAACTATGTGACTCTGTGACATTAGATTAAGCCACTAGCTCTGGGCAAACATAAGAGAAACAGTTATCCCCATGTATTTTCTTCCTCACTCTCTCTCCCTAGCTTCTGTTTTTCTATCCCAGAATCTTAGGTTTCTGGGTGTAATTTGTGATATTGGAGACATTAGTCTTCTAAAAGTAAACAGACTGTAAACATGTCAAGATGCATCAAAGTGACATGAGGTGATTAATGTAATATGACATTCATTTACACGCTAATAAATTACAGCATCGGATATGGAATAGAGGATATATGAAGCATACAATTACACAGCCTATCTTAGTTTACATATCAGATACAGTATATACATCAGATTTATCAGATGTATTTTTTTATATTTAGCGGTGCTTGCTAGAACAAATTTCACTTCTGTTTGGGCTCAAACTTAAGGCAAGGGGTTTAAACTAATCTTTAATCTCTAATCTTCACGGTACTTTAGACCGACAACAGGGCTGGGGTAAAAAAAGTTCCAGGGACAAAATGTTTTGGGTAATTTTGGTGAAAATGGGGCTTCAGTAAAGTTTAAGTGTATTAATAAAAAAAAAGTAAATAAATAATTTGCTTTCAAAATTGCCAACATGATCAAACATTTTATTTTATCCATTTGCCAATAGTTTTTTCATTCAAATTAAAAATAATAATTATTATTGGTTGCTCCCACATGTGAACTGTCCTTTTAATTGATTAACAAACCTATAACAAAAAATGAAATAACAACAACAAAAAAAAACCTATTTAATAATTGATTATATTTACTTTTACCTTTAAAGGGGTTAGTTCACCTCAAAATTCTGTCATTAATTACTCATCCTTGTGTCGTTCCAAACCCATAGACTTTCGTTCATCCTCGGGACACAAATGCAGATATTTTTAATGAAAACAGAGAGATTTCTCTCCATTGACAATTGCTTCATAAAATCTTAATAAAGGTTAAACCAAAGATCATCATTTGTCATGTTTGAAACAACATGAGGGTGAGCAATTAATTACAGAAATTTTAATGTTGGTGACTGCATTATTTTACATGCTATCACTTGTTTCTGCTTCTTCATGTGTTTGGATCAGAAGATTCAGTACTCTTTTAAAAGATGTTATAGCCGCCTCTTCCATATAACAGTGAAAACGCAGAAAACTGAAAATTTTCCATCAATGGTGGAGAAGTGTTGTCTCACAAATGACAGACATTTTCATCAATGGTGGGGAAACGGTTAAACAGTTTAAAGCGAATTAGAATAGTGAACAGTTATGTGTTATAAACTGCCATAGCTGCTCTCACAAATATGGTGATCGTTACTCAGGATGCAATGCACAATGACGTAGATTCCCTCCTTTTTCCATTGATCTGATTAAAAACAACTTTCATTAGGCAAGATGTTGCTGTGGCTTTCAATGCAGCAAACACACTTCTTCAGAGGAAAAAACGAAACAAAGCAAAGGACAGGACAGGAGCAAACAGCGCTTATACAATTCCATACAGTATAGAAGCACTCAGGAAATGACTTTAAAACATCTTCCTCTACGGACCTCAAAGCGTTCGGATAAACACTACAGAGTGCGGCACAAATGGGCAGTTGCTAATTTGTTTGTGTGTAGATGTGCATTGGAGTGTGTTTGTAAAGCTGAAATAATTGTGTAATGGCCATTGTTTAGTGAGTGGGTGTTCAGTGACACATAATTGGACAGGGTTCAGGTCACGCAGCAAACACACACACACTGTGGTTCACATCTGCTGAGCTCTTGAAACACCCAAGGGGAAGCCTTTTTGTGTGCCAATTCATCTCTGTCCTTATCTGATTAAGAAAACAAGAGAAATCCAAATGTTTGAGTGAATCAGGGAATGCTTTTGAAAACAAGACATGGTATAGGGGCCTACTTGTCCACGGGGACCGTCTCCATGGTTACCCTGCTTCTGCTGACAGGCGGTGCTACCCATAGGGCTATCTGATTTGCACAGTTATGATTAGACTGAAACTACAGATGGCACGGAACTTCCTACCTAGTCAACTCTGCAGTCTGCGCCGCAGACAGGAGACGAACATGAAGCAGTGGTGCGTGTAGATGTGATTGGGCGTACGTAGCATGTTTGAACCGTGGGAAGGAAGAACCGGTTTATGGACGGATGTGGCTCGTTCGCACCTCACAATGCAAGCCTCCACATTTGACCTCCACATGAAAAATGTCATAGAAGGGAGATTTTTAAAAGGTTGCTAGGTAGCGAGAAAGCGGGGATTATACACAAAAGTAAAAGCAGGCGAGAAAGGTAAGACATTTGAGATTGGAACAGAATAAGGTCCTTTTTAGAAACAATGGTAGGCTACTTGTTAAATTTAAACCAGAATATCCCAAGATATTGTCTATTAATTTATTTGAATTATGAACACTATTCAAAAGTTAAGGATAAGAAATTACTTTTTATTCAGCAAGGATGCATTCAATTAATAAAAATGTGACTGTTAAGACATTTGTAGTGTTTTGATTTCAAATAATGAAAAAAAATATTAAGCAGCAAACAGTTTTTAACACTGAAAATAATAAGCAATGTTTCTTGAGCACCAGATCAGCCTATTAGAACGATTTCTGAAGGCCGAAGACTTGGAGTAATGATGCTGGAAATGTACTTTAAATCACAAAATAAATCAGTATTAAGTATAGAATAATTGATGGTGTGCTGTTGAATTATGAATTATGTGAATTATTCAACCCTGGTGCGGATGATATTTCTAATAATTCAAAGGCCCGGGGTCAATTATTCTGCTTATACTATGGTTACTTACCACACATCAAAACATTGTTCAGATGATTTATTTCAAGACATTTGTCAAGTGTTTGTCCTTAAAACACTCGTTCGTGGGGCTAATTTCTCACACATCTAATCCCAAGACTCCGTTGCTAATTCCAAAACGTCATTTTAGAGCTAGTAATAGAGACTTGAGCCACTGATAGCAGACTTGCAGTTATTAGAGAGAGAGGGAAATGTGAATTACCTCAGTCTGCGCGTCTCTTTCAACAGTTCGGAAGCAGCGTCTCTACGGTTAGTTTAGAATATACAGTCTTGTTCAAAATAATAGCAGTACAATGTGACTAACCAGAATAATCAAGGTTTTTAGTATATTTTTTATTGCTACGTGGCAAACAAGTTACCAGTAGGTTCAGTAGATTGTCAGAAAACAAATGAGACCCAGCATTCATGATATGCACGCTCTTAAGGCTGTGCAATTGGGCAATTAGTTGAAAGGGGTGTGTTAAAAAAAATAGCAGTGTCTACCTTTGACTGTACAAACTCAAAACTATTTTGTACAAACATTTTTTTTTTCTGGGATTTAGCAATCCTGTGAATCACTAAACTAATATTTAGTTGTATGACCACAGTTTTTTAAAACTGCTTGACATCTGTGTGGCATGGAGTCAACCAACTTGTGGCACCTCTCAGCTGTTATTCCACTCCATGATTCTTTAACAACATTCCACAATTCATTCACATTTCTTGGTTTTACTTCAGAAACAGCATTTTTGATATCACCCCACAAGCTCTCAATTGGATTAAGGTCTGGAGATTGGGCTGGCCACTCCATAACATTAATTTTGTTGGTTTGGAACCAAGACTTTGCCCGTTTACTAGTGTGTTTTGGCTCATTGTCTTGTTGAAACAACCGTTTCAAGGGCATGTCCTCTTCAGCATAGGGCAACATGACCTCTTCAAGTATTTTAACATATGCAAACTGATCCATGATCCCTGGTATGCGATAAATAGGCCCAACACCATAGTAGGAGAAACATGCCCATATCATGACGCTTGCACCTCCATGCTTCACTGTCTTCACTGTGTACTGTGGCTTGAATTCAGAGTTTGGGGGTCGTCTCACAAACCGCCTGTGGCCCTTGGACCCAAAAAGAACAATTTTACTCTCATCAGTCCACAAAATGTTCCTCCATTTCACTTTAGGCCAGTTGATGTGTTCTTTGGCAAATTGTAACCTCTTCTGCACATGCCTTTTTTTTAACAGAGGGACTTTGCGGGGGATTCTTGAAAATAGATTAGCTTCACACAGACGTCTTCTAACTGTCACAGTACTTACAGGTAACTCCAGACTGTCTTTGATCATCCTGGAGGTGATCATTGGCTGAGCCTTTGCCATTCTGGTTATTCTTCTATCCATTTTGATGGTTGTCTTCCGTTTTCTTCCACGTCTCTCTGGTTTTGCTCTTTATTTTAAGGCATTGGAGATCATTTTAGCTGAACAGCCTATCATTTTTTGCACCTCTTTATAGGTTTTCCCCTCTCTAATCAACTTTTTAATCAAAGTACGCTGTTCTTCTGAACAATGTCTTGAACGACCCATTTTCCTCAGCTTTCAAATGCATGTTCAACAAGTGTTGGCTTCATCCTTAAATAGGGGCCACCTGATTCACACCTGTTTCTTCACAAAATTGATGACCTCAGTGATTGAATGCCACACTGCTATTTTTTTGAACACACCCCTTTCAACTAATTCAACTAATTGCCCAATTGCACAGCCTTAAGAGCGTGCATATCATGAATGCTGGGTCTCATTTGTTTTCTGAGAATCTACTGAACCTACTGGTAACTTGTTTGCCACGTAGCAATAAAAAAATATACGAAAAACCTTGATTATTCTGGTTAGTCACATTGTACTGCTATTATTTTGAACAATACTGTATATATATAATTGTTAATGTCTGTTTCTGTTTTTAAGTCTATAAAAGAACCCTGTAAAAAAAAAAAAAACATTAATTGAATTGATTTGGTTGAATTGAAATTCTGTGAATTGATGCAATTTAAATCACAGAAATTCAATTCAGTCAACTGAAAAATTTAGATGTGATCAGTCACTAGAAAATGTTTAATTGGAGACCTGATTTTTTTTTTTACAGTGAACATTTATCCATCATAAAAAGGCTCCACACGGCTCCAGGGGATTAATAAAGGCCTTCTGAAGCGAAGTGATGCGCTTGTGTGAGAAAAAATATCCTTCAAAACATAAATGGCCATTCACTGCCATTATAAAGCTTGGAAGAGACAGGACATTTTTAATATAACTATTATATTCATCTGAAAGAAGAATGTCATATACACCTAGGATGACTTGAGGTTGAGTAACCATGGGTTAATTTTCATTTTTGGGTGACCTATCCCTTTAAGAGGTTAAAGCATTTCATAAAAAGTTTGTTTTTTTCTTGTTCTTAGTCGCCTTTTCACGCAGTCGGCTATCATTTATTTTCATGTCATTGCGCCCTAGAAATACATCTATAAAATGATTTCTCAAAAAGAGAGGAAATGATCTTTGGTTGCTATCATGTATCTACCCAAGCACAAGATCAGTCTCTTCCATCTTCTGATATTTATACAGCACCACCTATGTAATGATGCTTGTCTGATATTCATTTGCTGTGCTTTCAGGGTCAAAGCTGAAATTGCTCAAAAAAAAAAAAAAAACACACACACCTGCGCTCAACACTGCATTGGAGGTGATACTTCGCCATATTGTTTGCTGCATTGGAATTGTATGCTTTTCTCATGCACTTTATGCTGCAGATGAAGTACGTAATTACTTGTGAGAATAAACACAATTATTTGGGTGTGAATTCTTTTTTTCTATGCTTTCTTGTGTATGCTGTGTGTGATGTGGTTGTGCGCTCATACTAGGAGATTAGACTGTACATTGGCTCAGACTAAAAGTGTCAGGTCTTTTCACTGCCAACTTTGAGAAAGCTGCATAAATTTGCACGTCTTTCCACAGCATGGAGCTATTTTTGAACTTGGCAGCCATTGATATAGAGTTTATCCTGGAACAAGAGAAGGGGGAACAGAAGCCATGACATACAAAGTGCAGATTATACAAGACCAAAGTTCTTCCCTGATGAGACCACCAAGGATTCCCTCTGCACAGAGCACTGTAGCCTAAACATAACACCAAACTGAAATCTGTTGTCATTTATTTACTCATCATGCTGTTATTTTGAATGGGTCTTGTCGTCTTTTGCACTTTTCAGAACATGCAATGTGCAATATGTCATTTATTTATAATGACATTAATGAACACACATGATTTACTATGTAGGGCAGATTCTTTTACTTCATGAGAAGTCAGATATTGTGTAAATGTTGTCTGTTTCATTAATGTGTAGCGTTAACAGATGTGAAGTGCACAGGATTAAAGCACCACTTCATTGTAGATGTGTTTGTGAATCTGTATGAGAGTGAGGGTGCTTAAGCATATGAATTTGGCCCTGGGAAATTTTGATGCCTAATGACGTTCCTTCACACTCCAGAAATCTGTTCCATTGCTTTTGCAGAGTACAGATCATGAAAACAGGAAAAAACAAACTAATACTATTACATTTCAAAAGCATCCTGTGACAAATGGGTTACTGAAGCTGCAAGAAAGGGGAAATTATTTTCTGTTGCTATAGATTAGTGTTAATTTAGTGTAATTTATATATAGTCCTTATTAAAATGTTATTTTTATATGTGCTTTATTTTTAGTATTTTATGTTATTTTGTCATTTTGTTTTTGTTTTTAATAAATTCGTTTTTTCATCTAATATATATATATATATATATATATATATATATATATATATATATATATATATATATATATATATATATATATATAATTACTGGTATTTAATAGTTTAAATCGTTTTAGTTAACAGTAACAACAGTCATGCATGTAGTAATTATGCAGCTAGGGTGTTATTTTTTTTACATATTGAAATCTGCCACAACAAATACCTGGTCTAAAGTCAATAGCACAGTCTTTTTTTGTTATTTAAAGGGCGTGTTAGTAATATTCGTGCTCCAACTTTATATTAGGTAGCCTTTACTACTGTACTTACACCAAAAATAAGTACAATATTCTTATTGTGTTCATATTGTATTGCAAAACACTTTTGCTGATATTGATGTGGGATACGGGTAAATTTAGGGACAGGTGTGGTGGTCTGGGTAAGTTTAAGGGTAGGGTTACATTTAGGGGAAGTGTCAACAGTGTCATAAATGTAATTACAGATGTAATTACATGCAGGTATTTTTATTATTTTATTTTTTGATATTTTTTAATGTAAATACAATGTAAAAACATGTATGTACACAATAAGTGAATTGTATCAAATTATTCATTTAAATATTAGTTTAGTAGTTAAGGCCACCTAATATAAAGTGGGATTCATATGCTGATACACAATGCATGTACCCTCAGATTATCACACACACAGGGACGTGCAGCAGCACACAAAGATTTTTAAATATTAAAAATAAGGTTCAGTTTTTCCAATCGCAAATCTTTCTGCATCTTTCCAGTGTGTAAAAAACATAGACCGTAAAAAAATATGGACGACTCGACATCATCCGTTTCCGCTTGCCAGAGTTGAAGCTTTCAGGCGGCCTGCACGGCGCTGACATCTTGGGACTGAGTCTGCGCAGTCGAGAGCAGGAAGTAAAGCAGGAAGTACAGCCGTGATATCAAAAGCCCGCCCACACTCTCGCAGATGCAGAACAATTAATTATGTTGGTGTGAAATAAACAGTTATGGAAATGTAGAAATTAAAGCTAAAGCACCAATCTGCTCCCAAAAATCCAGAAAAAAGTCTGTTAGTGCCTCAGTGACAACTTCACTCAGAGAAGACGTCGACCTCAGCTGTCAATCATGACGTTTTTATAGCATCAAATAACTAACTAAAACTAAACTTATTTTAAAAACGAACACTTGAAATGAAATCATCGTGATGATAACTGCCTTCAATGACATAAACTAACTTTGGGGAAAAAATATTTGTAGTGTAATTTTATTGTTTAGTTTGGCTCGTGTTTATTAGAAAACACAGAGAGGCGGCTATACTGTGACTGGTCACCTGGGGGCGATCGAGGCGCGAAAGCTTCAGGTTCTGAGAGGGAGACTGCAGGCTTGGTACAAACTAACCAGATTGCAGAGGGGTCTTTTGGTTACAGTGCTTACTTCCCTTTTATTTGTATTTTTTTAACAATATCTTTAGATTTATTTTTCTATTACTTTTTTTTTTAATTAAGTACATTTAATTTACTTGATTTTTTTATTACTTATTTATTAAATAGCCCAAGTAAAACACACACACACACGTTTGTGATTGTGAATTGTGGGGACATTCCATAGGTGTAATGTTTTTTTATACAGTACAAACCATATTTTCTATCCCCACTGCCCCTAAAACTACCCATCACAGGAAACTGCACTACTCCAAAAAGAAAAACTCATCCTGTATGATTTATAAGCCTTTTGAAACATGAGTAATGTCCTCATGTCCCACACACACACACACACACACACACACACACACACACACACACACACACACACACACACACAAGAAACCCTGCTCTCTAAGATATGGGTATCGGCTATAAAAAATATAATTATCGGTCGACCACTATTTGTGATGTGATTGGTAGTGTTCTGAGTGGTTGATCTGTGATGTGTTTCGCTAAGGCTGTGACAAGTTGGTTGCTAGGGTATTCTGGGATGGTTTTTGGGTAGTTGCTTACAGCGGTGCAAGTCAAAAAGCCTATATTCTCCATATGTAGATATGGCTTGATTCCCATAACAGTAGTAGCACACTTCTCCTCAACAAGCCACATTATTTTGTGTTATCATTTATGGATTCCACTGAATCACATATTTTACTTTATCAGCAGTAATCTCAGGGTGAATTGAAAGAAAACTTTGTTGCACTTTGTGTGTCGCTAATAAACATGGCAAACAGTCATATTTGCACAGCCTGAATAAACCCTCACTTCCTCTCAACACATTCAATCAGAGTTGAGAGGCGGAACCGTGCGTTTTCTAATGTTGAGTGGAGTGTGTTTAGGGCGCTGCGTTATACCTGAAGTAAAGTTTTCTTGGTGTGTGCTGATATTGCATGCTGATGCTGTTTAGATTCCCCACTGACTCTTTCTCAGCTGGACCTCACAGTGATGGCAGCTCCCTCCTGCCAGCATCTAATTAAAGCAGAATACATTACCTATAATGAGTAAGAAAGTGTGTGTGTGTTATCATGCAGGCTTTAGAGTGCATGCATAAGTGTATTTTAAAAGTTTGTGTTTGACTGTTTAAGGATGTGTATAGGATGCTGTCTCAGAACAGTATATTAGTGTTTGTAAAAGATAATCAGTAAACGCCGCAGTAGAGGTAGAGTGTTAAATTGTGTTTGCGTGCAGGAGAGAGTAGCGTGGCTTACCGCTCGATGTTTTGGCAGTGTGAATGTATTTACTGAAGGATATGAATGCTTGCTGTAATTTGGCTTTTGTGTAAATCTCAACTGTTGTTACAAGCTGACTGCATTTGCTGTCTGTTAATACTGTCTGTATTCGTGCTGCCTGCATTGATGGAGCCAGACGGATTTCCTTCATATTTACTGGGCTCTTTTCAGAGGAAATCTGCGTCATTTTGCAGAGTCACTATTTAAACACAAAACATAATGCGATGAATTGATTAGTCTTACTGCTATCTGAGAACATCAAATGAACCATAAAATGATTTAATAAACAAACATAAAGATTGTACATCAATGTGCATGATGCTCATTGCCTCTAAATTCTTTTTTTCTCCCTTTTCAAAAGTGTGATGTGATTTACACAGATAATGTGATAAAAGTGTTAAAGTCACAAACTCTCTCTCTCTCTCTCCCCCCCTCCCCCCCCCCCCCTCTCTCTCCCTCTCTCTCTCTCCCTCTCTCTCTCTCTCTCTCTCTCTCTCTCTCTCTCTCTCTCTCTCTCTCTCTCTCTCTCTCTCTCTCTCTCTCTCTCTCTCTCTCTCTCTCTCTCCACTAGCATGGAAAGATTCATGGGATGTGCTTAAGTGTAATAATTTGTTAGACAATAAATAGCTTTTTTTTCTGTGTGCAGGATATGTACAGAGCACAGTTTTTGATAAATCAATAACAACAATATCATAGCGAGCACTGTAAAATATTTATTGCTAATGTATTAAAGTTTATTGGGATGGTTTAAAGTTTTGTGGGGGACAAAAAGTCACCAACGGCTGCATTTATTTGATCAAAAATAGAGTAAAAACACTAATATTATGAAATATTATTACAATTTAAAATATATATTTTTTTCTGTTTGAATATATTTTAAATGTAATTTATTCCTATGATGGAAAAGGTTTCAGCATTAATCCAGTCTTCAGTGTCACACTCACATGATCCTTCAGAAATCATTTTAATATGCTGATGTACTGATAATTATTATCAGTTTTAAAAACAGTTTGGCTTAATATTTTATTTTGTGGAAACATTTTATAGTATTCTTTGATTAATAAAAAGTATTAATTAAGTATTATTTCTTTAAAAAAGTAGTTTGAGTAGGTTAAACTTAAATTAAACAAATTAATTCAATCAAATGAACTTTTATGAGTATTTAGAACTTGTTTCGTTTAATTTAGACTAACTTAAATTTATCTGAAACTGAGCTGGCATTTTTGTTTCCCAGCATGCATTGCCATGACACTCGAAACGAAAGGGAGAGCAAATTCTACAGTTAAGTGTTATGCAATGTTTTTTATGCAAGATTAATGTAAAGTGAGTGGAAGATTTAGTAATTTTGCTTTAACTTAGAAAAGATGTGCTCTATCATGGCGACGAGTGCATGAGCTTATTTGAAAACAGATATACAGTATGTTAAATATTATATATTGCTGTACTCTTTCAGGAATTGCTATGCTAAGCTAATGCTATCAAAGCATTCTGTCGCCAATTAGCAAGTTGGAATTTAATGAATATGCTAGTTAAAGCAAGCCAAGTTTCCACTAATACAAATATTTAATTTGACATTAAATAAACATTTTAAGTTAAATGTATGAGTCAGCTTAATAAAATATTTCAGGGTAAGAGCAAATAGATGTATGAGTACAAAATAATAATCTGCCAGTTTTGCATTCTGCTTAACTTTTTTTACTGATTACCTCACTTTTTTGTAGGTTTGCCAACACATTCATTTTTACAGTATGTATGAAAACATATAAAATATAAATATGTACCATTATTATTTAATATTATACATCAAATTATTATTATTTTTAAATCAATGTAAATTTCTAATTCAAACAGACCAAAATATAGGCCTAAATATTCTAAAACCTCAAAGTAGCACGTTAGAATTATTTTAGCTTGGCAGCAAGTTTTGCACAAGCATGAGCCTCGCATTTATTTCAGAAAGTAAATTTAAACTCTTTCAGCAAGACAGCTTTGCGTCATTCACACATTTTAGTAAGATGTTATTCAAGAACACTAATAAGAAAAAAAGCATGGCCCTTTTTTCCTCAGCTGCCTAATGAATCCATTATGTGTACCGTAACACTGCGAGACTGGGGAAAACTGCTATTAGGAACAATGGTCTAAAAGGAAAAGTAGAGACTTCAAGGTTTAAGAAGTGCTCAAACAACTTCCTTTCAAATCTTCTCTTCCTCTTTCCCTTTTTACTCAAAGACTAAAAGCATCTAAAGCATAAGAGCTGACATTACCTCGCTTTATATACATGCACAAAACCTGCGAACTAAAAGATTTCTCACAAAAGTATATACGAGGAATGAATCACGCAGCTCAAGACACAGATGGTGTCAGCCCCCTCCAATCTTCCTCTTCCTCTGGGGTCTGTGGTGCTCTTGACACCAGGTCATCATGACATTCGCCATTTAGCTGCTCAGCATCACAAGCCAGATGAGAATGTGTTTAAAAGATGAGAGGCTAACTGGCAAGATAAAAGGATGTGCAGAGAATAGATGAGGGTTTTGTAAAATCACATGCACAAACACATGCAAGCCCTTCGTTTCAGTTCTCTGCTGTGTTAGACTTCTAAAGCTTATAGAAGTTTTAAGAGGATGTGTTTCAATAAAGAAAAATGCAGAGACAGCTGAAGGGGACATTTAGATTAAACTTCTGTCATTACTTACTCAACCACCCCTTTTTCAGAAAAAAGGGTTTTTAAAGGATATTACTGGATCTTTTCCATATAATAGCATGTAGTGACGGATGGCTGTCAAGCTCAAAAAAGGCGGCCCAAGCGACTCTATATCCCAAATCTTCTGAAAACACACTGAAATGTAGACTTTCCCAATCCAATCTATTTTTCCCCTTCGTTTAAAAAATATCTGCGTACACACGAGATCACTGAAACCAACTCAAAACGATGTACACTCTAAAAAAAACTGGGTTAAAAACAACCCAAGTTGGGTTGAAAATGGACAAACCCAGAAATTGGGTTGTTTGAACCCAGTGAATGGACCCATTCAAACAACCCAGTTTCTGGGTTTGTCCATTTTCAACCCAACTTGGGTTGTTTTTAACCCAGTTTTTTTAACCCAGAGTCTACATCGTTTCGAGTTGGTTTCAGTGATCTCGTGTGTACGCAGATATTTTTGAAACGTAGGGGGAAAATAGATTGGATTGGGAAAGCCTACATTTCAGTGTGTCTTCAGAAGACTTGGGATATAGAGTCGCTTGGGCCGCCTTTTTTGAGCTTTTTTTTTGAGCAGTTTTTAACCTTGCTTTTTTTAGAGTGTAGTATACATGCCAGGCCAGTGTGTGGCGCCACACAAATACACTAAAAACGGAGAAGAAGAGTTATGGCGGGGTATAGCAGTGTTAGGAGGTAAGGCAAAATCTCACAATTAAATAACAATAAATACATTTGCTACTTAACAGATGTGTTTTATTAATGCCTACACCTACCCCACCCTAAACCTACCCTTACAATAAACGTTGTATCCCTTTAGTCTTTCACCGTGCTGGACGTGATGTGATGACATAACCGTTTCACGAAATATACGGATTGGCTGTACACACGAAAATGCAAGATTGTCGTTTTCAGATTGATTCACTCTGGGACCCGGTTTCAGAAAATATCGGATTCATGCTTCCAAAATGCCGGATCCGTGTGGACGAAACACTGATACATTTACGTATAAACGCGTCTCCGTGTGGACCCCTTACAAAAATAACCTACAGGAATCCTGCAGGATTTTCATTTTTTCTGCAGGATATTTGCAGGAATCCTGTAGGAATGATGAAATCCCGCAGGACACATTGACAATATGTGCAGAAAATTCCTACAGGTTTTAGAATGAACCCTTCAGTACAACAAAACATGCAGGGAACAAGTGAAAAATATTTTATATTGATTAGTCTTACTGCTATCTAATTTCATATTTCCTGCAGGACTGCTGTGCTGCACAAGTGAAAATTCCTGCAGGATTTTTCACTTGTTCCCTGCATGTTTTGTTGTACTGAAGGGTTCATTCTAAAACCTGTAGGAATTTCTTGCACATATTGTCAATGTGTCCTGCAGGATTTTTCTCTTGGATTTTAATCCTGGATTTTATAATTCCCACAGGACTGCTGTGCAGCACCAGTGAAAAATAAATAAAAACCTACTAGAGAATAAAGACTCTTATACAGTCTTGTTCAAAATAATAGCAGTACAATGTGACTAACCAGAATAATCAAGGTTTTTAGTATATTTTTTATTGCAACGTGGCAAACAAGTTACCAGTAGGTTCAGTAGATTGTCAGAAAACAAGCAAGACCCAGCATTCATGATATGCACGCTCTTAAGGCTGTGCAATTGGGCAATTAGTTGAAAGGGGTGTGTTAAAAAAATAGCAGTGTCTACCTTTGACTGTACAAACTCAAAACTATTTTGTACAAACATTTTTTTTTCTGGGATTTAGCAATCCTGTGAATCACTAAACTAATATTTAGTTGTATGACCACAGTTTTTTAAAACTGCTTGACATCTGTGTGGCATGGAGTCAACCAACTTGTGGCACCTCTCAGCTGTTATTCCACTCCATGATTCTTTAACAACATTCCACAATTCATTCACATTTCTTGGTTTTGCTTCAGAAACAGCATTTTTGATATCACCCCACAAGTTCTCAATTGGATTAAGGTCTGGAGATTGGGCTGGCCACTCCATAACATTAATTTTGTTGGTTTGGAACCAAGACTTTGCGCGTTTACTAGTGTGTTTTGGGTCATTTTCTTGTTGAAACAACCGTTTCAAGGGCATGTCCTCTTCAGCATAGGGCAACATGACCTCTTCAAGTATTTTAACATATGCAAACTGATCCATGATCCCTGGTATGCGATAAATAGGCCCAACACCATAGTAGGAGAAACATGCCCATATCATGATGCTTGCACCTCCATGCTTCACTGTCTTCACTGTGTACTGTGGCTTGAATTCAGAGTTTGGGGGTCGTCTCACAAACTGCCTGTGGCCCTTGGACCCAAAAAGAACAATTTTACTCTCATCAGTCCACAAAATGTTCCTCCATTTCTCTTTAGGCCAGTTGATGTGTTCTTTGGCAAATTGTAACCTCTTCTGCACATGCCTTTTTTTTAACAGAGGGACTTTGCGGGGGATTCTTGAAAATAGATTAGCTTCACACAGACGTCTTCTAACTGTCACAGTACTTACAGGTAACTCCAGACTGTCTTTGATCATCCTGGAGGTGATCATTGGCTGAGCCTTTGCCATTCTGGTTATTCTTCTATCCATTTTGATGGTTGTCTTCCGTTTTCTTCCACGTCTCTCTGGTTTTGCTCTCCATTTTAAGGCATTGGAGATCATTTTAGCTGAGCAGCCTATCATTTTTTGCACCTCTTTATAGGTTTTCCCCTCTCTAATCAACTTTTTAATCAAAGTACGCTGTTCTTCTGAACAGTGTCTTGAACGACCTATTTTCCTCAACTTCAACAAGTGTTGGCTTCATCCTTAAATAGGGGCCACCTGATTCACACCTGTTTCTTCACAAAATTGATGACCTCAGTGATTGAATGCCACACTGCTATTTTTTTAACACACCCCTTTCAACTAATTGCCCAATTGCACAGCCTTAAGAGCGAGCATATCATGAATGCTGGGTCTCATTTGTTTTCTGAGAATCTACTGAACCTACTGGTAACTTGTTTGCCACGTAGCAATAAAAAAATATACGAAAAACCTTGATTATTCTGGTTAGTCACATTGTACTGCTATTATTTTGAACAATACTGTATCTCTATACAATATTTAGTTATTTAGCCTATAGCCTAGACCATTTTTCATTAAAAATAAATAAATAAATATTGTGAAGATTCTTGAAAAAAAATAAATTGTGTGTGTTTTACAGAAATGAAACAACTGCATGATGGAAAATAAACGAGGGTGGTAGCTGTCTAGGTATGACACGTTGCCAGTCAGCGGAAGCATTTTTGATAATTGTCACAAAACTTTCATGGCTCCCAGAATATTGTGTTGCATGAACATTTGAACATGAAATATATCAAAAGAAAGAACAGAGTCTCTGTTAATAAATGCAGCTTCTTTCATTAGTGAAAAAAATCACGGACATTATTAATATAATGAATAATTACATTTTTAAACATTTAGTTTGCCTTTTAAAACGCTGTAATACTATTTGAATATGACATTGATTGATCCAGTAATCCTAAACATTATAAGCAGCAGGAGCTCGGTGTTGTGTGTTGAGGAGCGGAGTGAATGTTGTTGAAGTATTTGGTGTCAGGCTATGATCTTCTCTTAATCTTGTGCCTGTTAGTTTCTTTGTTTCTCTCTCCCTGTGGTAAAGTCTGTAATATGATATATATTTTCTCCTTTTTTGTGAGCTTTTTTGTTTTCTTTTTGAGTGTAATTTGACTCCTCGCTGGCTTTTTTAGGGTTTCTTATTGGATTTCTGTATCTTCTGTTATTATTATAGCTTGCTTGAGCAACCACAATTCAGGCCATAACAATGCTATTCTTTCTTTTTTACACTTTTATTGTTATAGTGCTGTGGGCAAAGACCTCATGGGTTAAACTTCGTGTTAGTCTCAATGTGATATTGTCCATCCTAATGCTGCGATCCTTCACTGCCGACATCGTGAGATCATAATTACAGCGCATTCAGCAGTAAAGACATGATCTGAATAGATGAGGAGAGATGCCGTCCGCTGTGCAGTGCTCAAGGCTTTCACAGCACAGCGTGATCTGAGGGCACAATCCGCCACCTGTTAGGAAAGCAGGGAATAAGCTCCGTTTAATATTTGATTCTATCCCCGAACAGAGGGTCTCCTTTTTGACCCTGCTTCCAGGTCTCGCATCTCAGATCTGTTTCTCACAGACAAACTCCAAAGCAAATCCTGAAAATGTTGCCACTGCAACTCACATCTCAAAGGAAGTGCGTATGTTATGCATATAAAAAGACCTCAAACGCTGCAGTGTAAATGTACAATCAGTGCCTGTTCCGAACAAAAGTTTGGGCTCAGTACCTTTTTTTTATTATTGTGCAAGGAGGCATTAAATTGATCCAAAGTGACAGTAAGGCCAGAAAAGATTTATATTTCAAATGAATGTGGTTCTTCTGATCTTTGTATTCAACAGAGGTTTCTGAAAAAAAAGAAGAAAAAAAACTGTTTCAGTATTGATGAAGATAATATTAAATATCATTCTCATCTATTCAGATCATGTCTTTACTGCTGAATGTGCTGTAATTATGATCTCACGATGTCGGCAGTGAAGTCACGGCTAAAGTTTGGATCGCAGCATTAGGATAGACAATATCACATTGAGACTAAGACAATGTTTAACCCATGAGGTTCCTAACAGAACATGCAACACAGCTTCTTGGTCATTTCTAGGCTTGACTACTGCAATGCGCTTTTGGCCGGACTTCCATTGTGTGCAATCAAAACACTTCAAATGATTCAGAACGCAGATGATTCTTGTCTTCAACGAGCCCAAAAGGGCCCATGTCACACCTCTGTTAGTCTCTCTGCACTGGCTACCACACGCTGCCTGCATCAAGTTCAAGGCTTTGACGCTGGCTTATGGATCCACCGCAAGCTCAGCACAGCACCTGCATACCTCCTACGAGTCTACATCCCCACCAGAAGCCCTCACTACACTAACGGGCGGAGGCTTGTGGTACCATCACAGAGAGACATGAATTATGTCTCCAGAACATTTTCATTCACCGTTCCAGGCTGGTGGAACGATCTTCACACCTCCACCCGGAAGGCAGAATCACTGACAGCATTTAAAGTAAAAACTTGTCTCTTCTGTGAGCACTTAATCATATCTTTTAAAAAAAATAACAAAAAATATATATTTCCTTTTCCTCCCTATTCTAGCAGGCTACTCTGAGTAATGTCCAAAACGTAGTATTTCAGGCACTTTTTGGCCTCTGATCGCTTCCTGTTCTACACAGTTGTAAGTCGCTTTGGATTCAAGCGCATGCTAAATGCATAAATGTAAATTCATTGAGCACCAAAATCAGCATATTACAATGATTTCTTAAGGACCATTTGACTGTTATTTGAAATGATGGACATTCAAATTGTAATAAAAAAATTACTGTATTTTTATCAAATAAATGCAGCCTTAATGAGCATAAGAGACTAAGTGCCCTATCATACAGTGTATGATCAAAAGTGTTTTTTGCTAGTTTCATCCTGACAGAGTTCTCATTTTCACGTCCAGTTGTTTAAATAGCAAATGCAATTGTTGTTGGCACGTTACTTTTTGGAGGCAAATGAAAACGACTGCGCCATTGACCAACAAAAACCTGATCCTAATAGCGCAGTATTTTTTGTGTGTTAGTAATATGCACCTATAGGCAGGTGCACAACGAACGTACACTGCCTAGTACGCACTGAGCAAGGCTGTATCCATGTCTTGAACATTGAGGGGACCATTGTATAATATTATATTTTAGGTATAATAAATAATATTTTCAATTTTTTCTGTCAGCTAATGAAATGTAAAGCAATAAGTACGTTTACATGCATACAATTTTTTACGTATTACTTCGGATATTTATTTATTGTAAATGCACTCAGTGTAAATGGAAAACACTCTAAGTTTGGTTGATGGACAACATTAGTTTCATACTTTATACTGTTCATGAACCGATCATACACTGTAAAAAAAAATGTGTTGGTTTAACTTAAAAAAATAAGTAACCTGGTTGCCTTAAAATTTTGAGTTCATTGAAATTACGGAAATTGGTTTAATAAATAGAAACTCAAAATATTATTGTATCTGAACCACATAAAAATGTGATAAATCATAAAAATAGTACAATGTGGCTGCGTCATCACAAATAAAACACACACAATTACCCAATATGCTTACAAAATCTTTTAATTATACTTGAATGAAGGTTGACCATTCTCAAAAATGTTTATTGTATTAACTAAAAATTTTAATTTCAATGAACTCACAATTTTAAGGCAAGCAGGTAACTTTTTTTTTCTAAATATTTTTTTTACAGTGTACAGTTAATGTCTTTCAAATGTAATTGCACTGTAAAAAGTTAAGAAATCTTAAAAGTTTAAGGCCACTTAGGGTCAATTATAGCCTGGATGCCAGCCGAACTTAGCCCCGCCCACAACATTTTTAGGTCGGGCAGTTCGGCCATAGAGGAGTAATTATCTCCGAACAGAAACTGTTTGGACCAATGAAATCATCAGGGCGGGCTTTAGCCGATGACGGACAGATGATCAACGGTAACGTAGTCATGCACCTCATCAAAGGATCTTGGATTATATTTGTTCGAATCCTAAACGGAGAGCTTGTTTGTATATGCATTCACCTTCATAATTTCTCTCAGAAATGACGATCATGTTGGGTAAGTACTATTTTTCAAAGATCGTGTATTCCAGCCTGATTCCACCGTGTGTGCAGACAGGGTTGCCAAGTGTTTAAAACAAAACCCGCCAACTACTAGCACTAAACAATAGCTTCTCGGGGGGTTCTCCAGGGGAAAAATGGCGTTTGGAGGGTAAAATGTGTGTTATTTTGGCAAGGTTGCCTGCTAAAATTCACACTCATGGGTCTATATATCACATAATAGTCGCTTCAACCCGCGGACATAGAAAAAAACCTGCGGGGAAAAAAACGCGGACTTGGAAAACAGACTCTGTCTGTTGACATTTCACAATGCGTCACTTCGCTGCTCTGATTGGTTGTAGGTCTATCCAATTGATGTCTTTCCTGGTTCGGTTGAAACACGCCCCATAATCACAGCCCAATGGAGCAGTTTCAGACTCATATTCTGACTAGAATTGAGTATGACCACGTCAGGCTAGGCCAATTAGTTGTCCAGACTTGTTTCATGTTAAATAGTTGAATAAACTTTAAAAGCTGATTTTCTTATACAAAACATAAGAATTTTTACAGTGTGAGTAAGAATGATGCAGTAACTGCTTCAAGATCCAAATCCACAGGTTCTGGATCTTGTTCTTGCACAAATTAAGCCCTTTGCTTAAATAAATTCCCTAGATCATTTGGATGTATTCCCCCCTTGGATCTGCACAGATTGATGTTGGGATAGAGCCAAAGAAAACCTTAAGCCTTAAGCTTAAACATCTATCGCCAGCTGATCCTCCTTATTATGCGGCTTCACTGATATGGACAACCATTGTAACCGACCTGTTGAGTCCCGTCTCATGTCAGTGTTCAACAGGACCTTTTGATAGATTGTGTTTACTTTTGAATGAAAAATTGACAGGCAAACAGCATAGCCCTCGACGGAGGTGAGTAAATGCTTGCTAGGTTTCTATTAGCCGTGCTAAGGAGGGATTATGTTGTCTTGGGGGAGTCAAAGCTTTGTAAGCGAATGAATCCCAAACCTCTAAATCCTATTAGCTGCATACAGAGGTGAAGGAACACAGAGCCATGGCTTAACCTTAAGACTGACAGACACACAAATGTGTTTTATTGCATCTGTTTGTCCTCTCTATTTCAGCACAGCATAATAGAAATTGTCAGAGTCTGAGTTCTCTATAAACCTGATTCATAACTGTTCTGTTGCATTCCTAAATGTTCCTTTCATTCTGGTTTCTCCATCTCTATCTGATCTGAAACAGTCTGTTGTCAGAGGCAGTAGGAAGTCTTCAAGAAACATCTGAATTCAATGTTTGCATAACATCCTGTCTAAATGCCTTCATCCAGTCGCTTTTTGAAGACAGCATATAGATATTTCCTTCACTGTCGGCGGTTTGTGTGTGTGCGTGTGTGTGTGTTTGTGTGTTTGTGTGTGTGTGTGTGTGTGTGTGTGTGTGTGTGTGTGTGTGTGTGTGTGTGTTTTCAACTTATGACTCAGTTTCTACTAAGAAATAAGCATTGTGGTTAGGGGGCGATTCTAAGATTTTCATTTTAGGAGGCTCAGCCCCCAGTGAGAACATGAAAAAAATAGTAACACTGTGTGGTCCAATTCTCACTATCAACTAGTAGTTTATTAGCATCCATATTACTAGGATTAGGATATTGGCTGTTTATTATAACTTATAAAGCACATATTAATGTCTTATTCTACATGACCATATTGTACGTGGGGTTTTGCTCCCCTGAGAAAATTTTGATTTCTATGATCTAAGTGCATTTTAAGATGTTCTGAAGGCCAAAAAAAAATGAAAACAATAGCTTGAAAACCATGTCAGTGGGCAGTAGATTTTTTGTCTTTCTTCTTACTTCCACATCTCTCTTTTTCTCTTTGTTTTTCTCTTGCATGTTTCTTCCCCTCCTAAAACTGGGCTTTGACTAAAATAGTTTTTCCGTTTTCATCAGTGAAGAAAGGTACGGTGGCCCAGTAGTGCATCCGTACTAAATTAAACCACAACACAAAGAAATCACCACAACACCACAGATTTAATCCACAACACAACGAAATCACCACAACACAACGAAATCACCACAACACAACAGATTTAATCCACAACACAACGAAATCACCACAACACAACGGATTTAATCCACAACACAACGAAATCACCACAACACAACAGATTTAATCCACAACACAACGAAATCACCACAACACAACAGATTTAATCCACAACACAACGAAATCACCACAACACCACAGATTTAATCCACAACACAACGAAATCACCACAACACAAAGAAATCAACACAACACAACGAAATTACCACAACACAACGAAATCACCACAACACAACGAAATCGCCACAACACAACGAAATCAACACACACACAACGAAATCACCACAACACAACGAAATCACCACAACACAACGAAATCAACACAACACAACAAAATCAACACAACACAAAGAAATCAACACAACACAACAAAATCAACACAACACAACACAACGAAATCACCACAACACAACGAAATCACCACAACACAACGAAATCACCACAACACAACGAAATCACCACAACACAACGAAATCACCACAACACAACGAAATCGCCACAACACAACGAAATCAACACACACACAACGAAATCACCACAACACAACGAAATCAACACAACACAACGAAATCACCACAACACAACGAAATCGCCACAACACAACGAAATCACCACAACACAACACAACGAAATCACCACAACACAACGAAATCACCACAACACAACGAAATCACCACAACACAACAGATTTAATCCACAACACCACAGATTTAATCCACAACGCCACAGATTTAATCCACAACACCACGAAATCACCACAACACAAAGAAATCAACACAAGACAACAAAATCAACACAACACAACAAAATCACCACAACACAACAAAATCACCACAACACAACAAAATCAACACAACACAACAAAATCAACACAACACAACGAAATCAACACAACACAACGAAATCACCACAACACAACACAACGAAATCACCACAACACAACACAACGAAATCACCACAACACAACGAAATCACCACAACACAACGAAATCACCACAACACAACGAAATTACCACAACACAACGAAATCACCACAACACAACGAAATAAACACAACACAACAAAATCAACACAACACAACAAAATCACCACAACACAACGAAATCACCACAACACAACGAAATCAACACAACACAACGAAATCACCACAACACAACGAAATCAACACAACACAACGAAATCACCACAACACAACGAAATCAACACAACACAACGAAATCACCACAATACAACAAAATCACCACAACACAACGAAATCACCACAACACAACGAAATCACCACAACACAACGAAATAAACACAACACAACGAAATCAACACAACACAACAAAATCAACACATCACAACGAAATCAACACAACACAACGGATTTAATCCACAACACAACGAAATCAACACAACACAACGAAATCAACACAACACAACGAAATCAACACAACACAACAAAATTACCACAACACAACGAAATCACCACAACACAACGAAATCACCACAACACAACGAAATCAACACAACACAACGAAATCAACACAACACAACGAAATAAACACAACACCACAGATTTAATCCACAACACAACGAAATCAACACAACACAACAAAATTACCACAACACAACGAAATCACCACAACACAACGAAATCACCACAACACAACGAAATCAACACAACACAACGAAATCAACACAACACAACGAAATCACCACAACACCACAGATTTAATCCACAACACAACGAAATCACCACAACACAACGAAATCACCACAACACAACAGATTTAATCCACAACACAACGAAATCACCACAACACAACGGATTTAATCCACAACACAACGAAATCACCACAACACAACAGATTTAATCCACAACACAACGAAATCACCACAACACAACAGATTTAATCCACAACACAACGAAATCACCACAACACCACAGATTTAATCCACAACACAACGAAATCACCACAACACAAAGAAATCAACACAACACAACGAAATTACCACAACACAACGAAATCACCACAACACAACGAAATCGCCACAACACAACGAAATCAACACACACACAACGAAATCACCACAACACAACGAAATCACCACAACACAACGAAATCAACACAACACAACAAAATCAACACAACACAAAGAAATCAACACAACACAACAAAATCAACACAACACAACACAACGAAATCACCACAACACAACGAAATCACCACAACACAACGAAATCACCACAACACAACGAAATCACCACAACACAACGAAATCACCACAACACAACGAAATCGCCACAACACAACGAAATCAACACACACACAACGAAATCACCACAACACAACGAAATCAACACAACACAACGAAATCACCACAACACAACGAAATCGCCACAACACAACGAAATCACCACAACACAACACAACGAAATCACCACAACACAACGAAATCACCACAACACAACGAAATCACCACAACACAACAGATTTAATCCACAACACCACAGATTTAATCCACAACGCCACAGATTTAATCCACAACACCACGAAATCACCACAACACAAAGAAATCAACACAAGACAACAAAATCAACACAACACAACAAAATCACCACAACACAACAAAATCACCACAACACAACAAAATCAACACAACACAACAAAATCAACACAACACAACGAAATCAACACAACACAACGAAATCACCACAACACAACACAACGAAATCACCACAACACAACACAACGAAATCACCACAACACAACGAAATCACCACAACACAACGAAATCACCACAACACAACGAAATTACCACAACACAACGAAATCACCACAACACAACGAAATAAACACAACACAACAAAATCAACACAACACAACAAAATCACCACAACACAACGAAATCACCACAACACAACGAAATCAACACAACACAACGAAATCACCACAACACAACGAAATCAACACAACACAACGAAATCACCACAACACAACGAAATCAACACAACACAACGAAATCACCACAATACAACAAAATCACCACAACACAACGAAATCACCACAACACAACGAAATCACCACAACACAACGAAATAAACACAACACAACGAAATCAACACAACACAACAAAATCAACACATCACAACGAAATCAACACAACACAACGGATTTAATCCACAACACAACGAAATCAACACAACACAACGAAATCAACACAACACAACGAAATCAACACAACACAACAAAATTACCACAACACAACGAAATCACCACAACACAACGAAATCACCACAACACAACGAAATCAACACAACACAACGAAATCAACACAACACAACGAAATTACCACAACACAACGAAATCACCACAACACAACGAAATCACCACAACACAACGAAATCACCACAACACAACGAAATCACCACAACACAACAAAATCAACACAACACAACGAAATCAACACAACACAACGAAATGTGTCGATTTCATTGTGTTGTGTTGATTTCGTTGTGTTGTGTTGATTTCGTTGTGTTGTGTTGATTTTGTTGTGTTGTGGTAATTTCGTTGTGGTGATTTCGTTGTGTTGTGGTGATTTTGTTGTGTTGTGGTGATTTCGTTGTGTTGTGGTAATTTCGTTGTGTTGATTTCGTTGTGTTGTTTTCGTTGTGTTGTGGTAATTTTGTTGTGTTGTGGATTAAATCCGTTGTGTTGTGGATTAAATCCGTTGTGTTGTGTTGATTTCGTTGTGTTGTGTTGATTTCGTTGTGTTGTGTTGATTTCGTTGTGTTGTGTTGATTTCGTTGTGTTGTGTTGATTTCATTGTGTTGTGGATTAAATCCGTTGTGTTGTGGTGATTTCGTTGTGTTGTGGTAATTTCGTTGTGTTGTGGCGATTTCGTTGTGTTGTGTTGATTTCGTTGTGTTGTGTTGATTTCGTTGTGTTGTGTTGATTTCGTTGTGTTGTGGTGATTTCGTTGTGTTGTGTTGATTTCGTTGTGTTGTGGTGATTTCGTTGTGTTGTGGTGATTTCGTTGTGTTGTGTTGATTTCGTTGTGTTGTGGCGATTTCGTTGTGTTGTGGTGATTTCGTTGTGTTGTGGTGATTTCGTTGTGTTGTGGTAATTTCGTTGTGTTGTGTTGATTTCGTTGTGTTGTGTTGATTGCGTTGTGTTGTGGTGATTTCGTTGTGTTGTGGCGATTTCGTTGTGTTGTGGTAATTTCGTTGTGTTGTGGTAATTTCGTTGTGTTGTGTTGATTTCGTTGTGTTGTGGTGATTTCGTTGTGTTGTGGTGATTTCGTTGTGTTGTGGTGATTTCGTTGTGTTGTGGTAATTTCGTTGTGGTGATTTCGTTGTGTTGTGGTAATTTCGTTGTGGTGATTTCGTTGTGTTGTGGTGATTTCGTTGTGTTGTGTTGTGGTGATTTCGTTGTGTTGTGGTGATTTCGTTGTGTTGTGTTGATTTCGTTGTGTTGTGGTGATTTCGTTGTGTTGTGTTGTGTCTTGTTTCTGTTGTGTTGTGGCGTTGTGTTGTGTTGTGTTTTTCACAGAATTCTGTGAAAGGAACATAGCTCCTTAACTCAAAATCCATGGCAGTTGCCAATGTATGTCAATAACAGGCAGCATTCATGATGCACACACGAATTCCCTGTTCCAACAACTTATTCGTCAGTTTGATTCAGGCAGCATCATTTTATCAGCATAAACATTTATTTTCTTTTTCTTCAGACATGTTTTTGAACACATAACTCAATCCCTTCCCTAAACCCTACACTGTAAAAAATTGTTTAGAAAAAAAGTTACCTGGTTGCCTTAAAATTTTGAGTTCATTGAAATTAAAATTTTGAGTTAATACAATGAACATTTTTTAAGCTTCGACAACCTTTGTTAAAATTTTATTAAAAGATTTTTTAAGCATATTGGGTAATTATGTGTTTTATATTTCTGATGATGCAGTGAAACATGCCAAATAGTGCTATTTTAATGATTTATCAAATTTTTTATGTGGTTCAGATACAAAAATATTTTGAGTTTCTATTTATTAAACAAATTTCCTTCATTGTATCAACTCAGATTTTTAATTTCAATAAACTCAAAATTTTTCAATAAACTAAAAAAAAACAGTTAACTTACTTTTTAAAGTAAACCCAACAAAAACTAACATTTTTTTTACAGTGTAGTTGTGTATTATAAAAAAACAGGATATAACAGGCATACACGCATTATTAGTATTAAATATCTAACAATATTCAGTGCATGTTATACAGTATGTTAAAGGCACTTCCAATTTACACTTAATCTTTTCCCAAATATTACACTGATTTCCCTGCAGTATTCAATATTTCCACCATTATCATATATAAGTTAACGCCTCAAGCATCTGGGTTACCTCTGCAACTAATTTCTTGTTCATAGTTTTAGTGATGTTTCAAATGTAATTTTATAAACCAAAAGCCCTATATAACCTATACCCAATTGATTAATTTCTAGCAGTAAACACTCGACAAAACATTATATGTTGTAAAGTATAAAAATCTGAGACCACACTAAAAACCTGTTACATTGTGTATTAAATTAAAACCATGAAAAAAGCAAGTATCTTCACTATTGGGCTTAGGCGTTGGAACACTGTATATGTTACTTGCGAAAGCATGCATCTGTGTGTGTGTTTCTACACAAGGAAAAAAAGAACAATGAAAAGAAATGAGCTTTCTTGCTCTATTTCTTTTTCTGTCCATTTTTCCTTCTCCAACCATGTAATGAATGTGCTGTTCTGTTAGAAAAAAGAAAATAAACTTTTATTGGCGAAGGAGAAACAGGCTGGTCGGAGGGGAGGAGGAAAGAGGAATGGATAAAGATATGCATTAGTCAAAGGACGAGAGTGCAGGAGAAAGCCCATGAATCTCAATCTAACTTTATTCAGCTGGGACCAGGAAAGAGCAAGCTCGCAAGGTCATCTGAGACAGAGTGACGCAACAATTACACAAGCCTGCCAGGCCCATTGTGATTGGTCATCTTGCACTTTGATCAGAGTCAAGATTGTTATTTTTTTAATTTTTTTGGAGCAATACATTTCAAGATGTCTGCCCACCTTTAACTCTCAATAGTTTAGGAAGTGAGGAGGAAGTATAACTTACACTCGCAGCTATAGTGTGGGTGTCAACTTTCATTATAAATGAGGGACTTTCATTACAGAGGGCTTAATAAATTATGCTGTGATGTGGTGTGGAAATTTACAGTGGGTATTTTCCAAGTGTTAGAATATGGCATTATATTTTGCAGAAGTTATTTCAACGCAAAGGTACCATTCAAAAGTTTGGAGTCTGTAAAAAAAAATGATGATAATAATTTTATTAAATGCAAGGTTGCATTAAATTGCTCAAAAGGAACAGTAACACAGTAAATCATTTGATTAGCAGCATTAACTTTTCACTTTTTTATTTGAAGGGGTGATGAAATGAGAAATCAACTTTCCCTTGAGCTTTTGATATATAAAAGGTCATGGTAATATAAGAATATCCTCTAAGTTTCAGAGCTGAAAACTTTCTTGTTAGTCAAAGAAAAGCTTTCATAGACACCAGGCTCAGCAAACGGTCCTGTGCTTCATACTGACGTCAGTGTGTGACGAAACACCGCCTCTACAGCGCGTCTAATCCAGTAGCCCCGCCCACCGACTCATGGAGGGCTTGTGCTAGCTGGTCAACAACAATAAACATGTTGAGGAAGATTAAGATATTGCGCTATTCCTGGTCGTGGAAGAACACAGTCGGTCTATAAGCTTCCTTCTGATCCCAATATTAGGAAAGTGTGGTTGAACTTTATTTTTAATGAAGTTCCAGCACACGTGGGGAAGACGTTCACTTCATTTCACTGCGGGATCGTTTGTAAACAAATCTCCGGTTGAGCTGGATTTGGATCCGACAGGAATGGTGCAACACATGTGAGTAAAACGTGTTTTGATATGTAATAGTATTGCATTGTTATAGATCGTTTTGCTTATGTGTACGTGTCTAACAGAGCATAACTTTAGCACGCTGGACTCAGACACGTATGGGCCGGCAGGCCGATGAATCTCATAATATTCTGTCCTTGTTCTGCTATTCTCTCTCTCTCGACATCTGAAGGGCTGCATGCACACCAAACGTGTATGTGTGCACGCGCGGTTCGCGCTATCGTCTGATCTTGCGGGCTATGTGTAATATAAAAATAATAGTCCAATCAATCGCGGGTCGATGAGAAATAAATCATTGTGTTTGTTTGATAAAGACACTTACGAGCCCTGTGATCGAGAAAATATTCTGGATGCCGCTTCTCCCTCATTCTCTCTCCTCTCTCATGTGAACTGACAGTGGAGCTTAGGCTCGTTAAATATGCAAATATTATCCAATCCTAGTTATGGGCGTTTACTTCCAAGTCTCCAGTGTGTCACGCCCATCAAAACCCAGCGTTCAGAAGACAGCCTCAAAACCAGTGTAGAAAATAGCCTATTACTTATTAGTTATGAGGTTTTTGAATGTAAAAACCACACAAACATCATTAGTTGACCTCAGACAACAGTATAAAAAAATTAAAAAATACATTTCATGACACCTTTAAATGCTCCATATTGACTTTATTACTCTACTTTAACTTGACAAGTTCACCCAAAAATGAAAATTCTGTCATTAACACTTCACAGTTGTTTTGGCGCCCTTTAGATGTTTTGACATGCTCTGACATTTGTGCTTTTTTCAGTTGCTTATACACATATTATTGGCAAACGTGTCATTACACTGTATTCACTCTATTTCCTTTCAATAGAAAGGGCTCTCTGTGGGCTTTGCCACATTAGCAGTTAATCCAAACAGATCACATAAACAGAGAAAATTTCGATTTGATTGACATTATTTTAAACATGACATTTCTTGTTGTGTTTAGTTTTTATTGTGACTGTACATAAATAAAAGAAGACACTTAACAGTTTTGAATGAAATCTCTGACCAAAATAGTTTATTGAGTCTCTTTTGCACTGATAAGAAAAAAAGTGAGTTGGTCACGCTGGCACGAACACCGACCCCAGGGGGTTAAACACTCACTATAATGTTGTTCCAAACCCACAAGACTTTTGTTCTTCAGAATAAAAATCAATATCTGGTGAAATCTGGGAACTTTCTGCCCCTCCATTGACTATGCAACTACCACCTTCAAGCCACAGAAAGGTAGTAAAGACATCAATAAATGAAAGTAATCCATGTGACTCCAGTGGTTTAACATCAATTTAGTAAACATGCATTAGAGATAAATAGAGATGATATATATATATATATATATCTATATATATATCTATATATATATCTATATATATATATCTATATATATATATATATATATATATATATATATATATATATATATATATATATATATATATATATATATATATATATATAATTTTTTTTTTTTTTGCGTAAACAAATCATTTGCATTGCTTCACAAATTTGAAGTTAATCGTCAGTAGTAGTTGCGGCTTTCAATAGAGGGACAGAAAACTCTCCGATTTCATTAAAAAGAAATGTTGTAAAAAAAAATCTTCAGTTATGTTCCGAAGATTAACGAATGTTGTATGGGCTTGGAACGACACGAGGGTGAGTAAATTAAAACAGAATTCATTTTCTTTTTTTATTGTCTGAAACTTCTAAAAGATGTATATAGAATTGCTAGTGGTTTTGGGGTTATAATTTAGAAGTGATTTTGATGGAATGAAATTAGAATCATGTAACATTCAGCTGGATAAACTGAATTATGTTTTTTTTAATAACTATAATAAACGGTTCTATAGAAATTCTTATCAGATTCCAATTATGAAAGAAGTTGTTTTAGCAATGCTTTACTCTTTAGATTTTTTTTTAAACTTAGTGTTACTCTTAAGTCAGGTGCACACTGTAAGATTTTGGCCGTCTGAGACAAATTTAGCAAATCCTAAAAGATTCCTCAGATCCTAGGCTAAAATCTGACGTCTTTGGCCGTTAGTTTGACATGTTCACCAGCAGCCGATTAATGAGCGCTGCGATCAAATTTGACCTCAGACGAAATTCTGGCAGTGTCAGAAGATTTGGCACACAATCCTGCAGTGTGACTTCTCCTACGACGACAGTCAAATATCTCCGTTTTTCAAGACAAACTATGACCAAAACGAGAGCTAGAGATTTCTTTGTAGCCGTCATTTCAGTCCCGCGTGTAATGCAGCTCACTGTCACCGAACGCGTCATTCATTGATGATACAAAACTCCAGACGAGTTTTCTTGTGCGCGTCCGTTTTTAGCGCGCCTTCACTATCATGCAGTCTGACATTAATGCCAACTGAGATCTTACAGTGTGACACAGCTTACATCGGGGATCATGTTCGTACAGTCTGACAAGGGACATTCGCAAAGGATTTTGAAAAATCACACAGTGTGCAGGACCCATAAGTTTCCGCAGTGTTCCTGACAGTCTTTACAACAATTTGTACTGCTTGTTTCCTAAAGTAGAATAGACTACCCCCTTGGTAGTTTTCACATGGCATCTAAAACAATCACCAGGGAGTGTATAATTTGTCTGTAAAGGACAGTCCAGCGCTGTGAAGTGTTTGAACATCAAGTGCCTGACTGGATGATATAGTAAATGCTTTCAGTGCCAGAACATTCTGTCCCGAAATCAAAGCTTTGAGTGAAAGAGCACATCACCAAGAGGTGCAGTACAGAGAGAGACCATCAGAATGAAGCTACAGACGTTTAGCCCTGACCTCTGTGTCAGATGTATCATCACAGCAAAACTTTGAGAAATTACTGTACATCTGACCCTTTGGCATTGCCTCTCAGTTGCTCAACACTATTGACAAAGTGTGTTTGGATTTTGTAGATTATGTGTTTTCAGTTTACAAAAGCAGATTTAACATACCAGTGTATACTTGTTAGCAAGTGCGCCAGTAGCGTTCCTCATTTGCAAATGAGATGGAAACAGAATATTTGTAATATCTTTTGGTCATCATTAATCAAATGTGTTCTCTATCATTAAGCCATAACTAGAGGTCAAAATCATGTCTGTGTAGATGTGGATGTCTTACCCATACAGCTGCAAAGATCTGATTGGTGCTCCCGGTTTCTCAAGTATCCAATCAAAGGCCCTTTGAGAAAATCTGCAAACACAAGATAAGTTTGAGACATTAAAAATTATTCCAAAGCACTCCCATTTGTCAAAAAATATGTATTACAATATTAGTAGGCAAACATGAATGATAGCCTTAATCTTTTTGTTTGTTTTGGCCTGCAGATAAAAAAATCAGGCAGAAAAAACCCAGATAAACTCATATTGAAGCAGTTAACTGAGCCATATCTATGGACTAGAATATCATAGAGGCATGTAAGCCGGTATCCATTTAAAATATTTAGGCCTAAATTTAAGATTTATGTATTTGAATCACATACAAAATATACAGAATTTTATCATAAACAAATGAATAAACGTAATGTGTTGCATATTTTTTCAGTCGCATATGAATGTCTTTTAAATACACAAATTACCACTATTAAAGAAATCTTATCCATTTTATTAATATATGGCTGAATTATGTACTGCATGATTTTCCTGAGAAATCGTCAAAATGTAATCTGACATTGATACACAGGTTTGAATATAACAAAAGGATTAAAATGTCTTCAAAGGGCTTAAATCGAAATGATTGGCCTTCTAATTTTCTAGACAAGTAAGGATACCACTGCTTTATCATAATAGAATCATTTGACATGAATAGAATAAGGCATTGAACGAAGTTTGGCATCAATATGGATGCTTTTTCCTATATGGATTCATTTGAAGTTGAGTACACCCACAATGTCTATTGTAATATCCCCATCATTGTGGATTTGTAATGAAATGAACAGCCATATAACAGAAATCATTTCCTCTCCACGCTTGTTTAAAAGCCTCTGTAGAAAAATCTACTGTATGCTGTGGAGAAGACACTGTTCCTTCATTATGTCTACATTTTATGAGCTGATAATGCTCCATGTGCAATATTTAACATATTCAAGAGGTGTCACATGCAGCACGATGCTTTCCGTGCCCCCTAGATCTTAATATTACATTCCCTCTGCAATGAGTTCAAAAAGACAACGTGCCAAGAAACTTTTGACCTCATTCATCAAAGTCCTGGAGGCGTTCCATCCTAAAGAATCTTTTCCAATTTAGATCTTGTACCGCAGCAACATTACAATTGAATATTCTTGCTCCTCTAATCGCTGTTTAATATGGAATAATTGGGTAACGACTTACTGTAGCGGTAACTTACTGTAGCACCTTCTAAGAAACACATATAGCTGATATTAATTTATGTATTAATTCACTTTTTGACCAGGAAAAACTCTCTTGCTCTGATCTACCCATCTGTGTGGCCTACATACAGAGCCTAGTGTTCCTAAAACCTGCTCTATTAAGTCACACTGACCCAGGATTGAGAGGCCTCCAAGGAATATGCCCTGTGGCAATCTCTCTCTCTCTCTCTCTCTTTCTCCACAACCTGACACCTTTACAGTCACACACAAAATAGGCATCCGAGATATCACAAATCTGAGATAGCAACAATTTCAAAAGATTTCAATAGCCTGTCTCTGACAGAATCACAGCAGACAGTGTTGACGGGAAACTAGACTATTTTGTCTTTCTAAGTGGCTGTTTGTATGTTTATGCATTTGCTCTGTGTGATTGATAGGGTTTTTCTTTTTTACTACCCAAGTCTCTAGTACCTTTTTGAGCAACTTAGTTACAGTTAGTTGAACTGCCAACTTGTAGGGTTAGAAAAACATCTGATTTAACCTACGAGTTTAACCCTTAAATCCATAAATATCTTGTAAATCATTATTACACACTCGGGTCTTACCGACCTAACACAGATGGATCTATACCTGTTGCGACGATACAACATGATCCCTTGATATTAGAGTAACAATTAAAGATGAATAAAATAAAGCATATTTTGTTACTTTTTGGAATTTTGGAAGGGCTCAGTTTGAGGAGATGTTTTATACCATCATCACTGTCCTCATCGAGCTCAAGTATTTGGCTCATATTTTACAATCTCAAACACATTCTCAAAACTATCTTTGTTCAACATCTTCAATGAAAAATATTTTGATCGCTGACAGCTTCTTCTCCAGATCCATCAAGTGACAGTGACACTAATAATTGATTGTGTTCAGTACTTGCTCTGCAGTAAATCACTGAGCCATTTCAAGTTTTGCTGATGATACTTCTTATTCTTTTGTTTTCTGCCTGTGGTAACCATAGACTGTAAAAAAATATGGACGTAGTGTCCGTGACGTCACCCATAGGATTCCGATAAGCCGTTCTGAAGCTTAAAGTATGGGCGAGCTGGGCGTTGCCATCTTGTGAGCGAGTCGTCGCGTGTCACTCCCGGATAACAGAAAATGGGCAAAAAGGCGGGATGTGCGCGGAGCTGAGGTGACGCAATAACTATAGACGGCAGATAAATGGCTATCCACTCGTAACCACGCCCTTAATTATGCAGAACTTTAAGGCTTTATATAACGGAAACGAATGAGTTATAAAAAAAATTCACCCCCCTCAGAGTTGTCATGAAGATCAAAATTAGCCTTATAAGCCAAAACCACAATTTGTACCAGGCTGTAAACATGTTTTTTTCTGCTTTAAAGTTGAGAATTTTAACATGGGGCTCAATGAGATTCTGCTCCCTTCTGGAGCCTGTCCCTAGTGGCCAGTTAAGGAATTGCAGTTTACATTACTTCCGTATTGGCTTCAAGAGAGATCGCGGGAGGTTGCCGCTTGGTGGTAACTACGAGTGAAACATCACTTTATCGTTGTGTATCAGACATCTCCACCTTGTGGAATAAAGGCGAATTGAACTTATTCAGTCATCAAATATTCTATTAGATTCAATCATTGTGCAGAAAAATATCTGCACTGTTACACCTCTGGCCGTTAGCAACCCTATAAAATTTCTAAACAAAAAAAAGGCATTCATTTAGATTTTTTCTTCTTGTTATATTGTTTATAATTAATTGATTGAGGAATACTAAGAATGCTGATGTCTGCCTTTAAAAATTGAATGAGGAGGAGGGTAGTGAATGACGTCCTGCACTAAAGACCTGAGGTATGCATTAAGGTTTAATGGCACAGACATTTAAAGGAAAATCTATCACCGCTTGTAATGTAGTTGCACTGTAAAAAAAAGATAATTCAGGCCCCAATAGAACATTTTCTGACTGATCACATCTACATTTTTTAGTTGGCCAAATTGAATTTTTATGAATTAAATTGCATCAATTCACAGAAATTTAATTTGGCAAACTGAAATATGTAGATGTGATCAGTCACTAGAATTTTTTTAATTGGGGCAATTTTAATTTTATTTTTTTACAGTGTTTTTTACAATGTGCTTGCAGTGATTTGGCCAAGCGTTCATGGTTAATGATTTTACTTTGCTAAAACAAAGAAAATCCCAGCTAACAGAGAACATTATCATACAATTATGGAAAGGTTCTATTAAAGTTCTAAGTTCTGTTCCCCATGTGCACACTATTATAGTAAGTCCAATAACTGGGTAATAACTAGATACTAACCCTGAACCTAATCTTAACCCATGTAGTAACCTTACCTAGTACTTGCTTAAGTAAAAACACATACTGTAAAATAAAGTGCAACCAAATGTTCTTCCAGTAATGTTATTTAAAGTTATCTGATCTTTAATACATTTCTTAAAACATTATAACAAAACATTTTATTTTTTACATTGTTCATGGTTTGTTATTTCTGTAATGTCTCTTTTCATTTTTCATGTGTGAATCTGTGAATATTAATTCAGACATTTTAGCAATGTCCTTCCTCAAAATATTGTCACAATGGTGACTAGCGCAGGTTATATCAAATGTCAGGCCATAAAGGTGCGGTATGTATTGACAGCTAGTGGTTAAAATGGGTAGGGCTATTGCAGTAAAAAATCAAAATATCAGTGAGAGTTGTTTCCCCTGTCCCCTCCTCCTCAGACTCAACACTCACATGGGTTGCCAGATAGAGGAGTTGATTGATCCACGTTTAATATGTCTCTGGACATACTGGACAGATGGATGCGGAGGCTTTTTATGATGGTTAGCATCTGCAATCTCTGACCCAGTTTGTTAGCTTGTATCCATGGCTGCAATAAGCTGTGTTTCCCGCCAACTGGCAACCCAGGGATGTCAAATACTATTGGGTAACATTGGCAATAGGCGGGATCGCACAGGCCAAAACAAAAACAACCCAACATCAAATGCATATTTTGAAGAATAACTGGGTATAGCGTTGTTTTTTCAGAGAAAAAAAAAGTATATGTGAACTTGCCGTGTTTCCTAAATATCTGCAAATATATTATGGTATTTTTATGCTTTTGTACAAAAATTGCATACAGCACCTTTAAAACATAGATGATATTGATCAACAACATTTCTGGACAACAGTACGCAAACCTGCATCTTTGTAGCTGTTTAAGCTGTGCCATTATGAAATATGAGCTTGTCAAGTGATTGAAAAAGGAGTCTTTTTCGGTCTTCAATCTTCTCTAAAATCTATTTTCTGTATAATACTTAATATAAGTTTGCAGTTTCCATTTTATGCACATTAGAGATAAAAACAATTTTTTGAGGGAGTAAATGTTTCAGTGCACTGGAATGGTTTTGAAAATGAGGCAGCCATAGAAATGTCTGACTCCAGTGCAGTGGCTACAGAACTATGGAGCGGATTGATACTGATTAGGAATTTGATATTTTGCAGTCTTTCATTTCAACCATCCATTCATCCAAATGAAAGAGAGAGATTATTGGGTGTCAGATTCAGATCAGTCAAAGATGTAGTATCGTATTATCGAGAGTCGTCTCACTTTCGTACTACTTTCTCTCTCTCTGTGTGTTTCCCCATTCAGTGACTGTTCTTTTGTCCTTTTAACTGGTGGTAATTAAATGAACAGGGTGCTTAAGGAGGGGTGTCTTTCTGTACAATTAGCTTGACATACTGTGGTACATTACTGCCATCTTTGCTGTGACCTTATATAATGTGGATAAACTTGCTCCAAATTAATTGCCAGGTTAATGAGTTCACAGCAGGTTGTGCATTTCAGCAAATGGTTTCTAGAGTGGCAGCAGTAAGAAAATGTGTCTTTTTGCTGCAAAGAAAGGTCTTATCTTTGGGTTCACTTTTTTCCCCATTCCTAATAACTTAAATTAACTTTTGAATACTGCATTTGGGCCCTATTTATATTATACTTTTTGAAGAATGTTCACATAAATCCTTTTCAAGGATCATGCAAATCTATCATGTGGCTTCAGGGGTGTACAGGTCATATGAACTACTTTTATGGTGTTTTAATTCTGTGTTTTGCCCTTTTTGGAGCTCGACAGCCTGAGGTCATTGTGTATAAAAGATCTATATGAAAGTGTGCTCATTGGAAAACATGCTATATACATTTTTCAAACTCCAAAATATAAGTAGCAATGAACACTGGTGGCAGTGAAACAACTTTTTTTCAAGTTCACACAAAACATTTTATGATAACAGAGCAGAAGATCAATAAATAAAGACTTATTTTCACACAGTTCTTTGCACAATACTATGTTATGACCTCAAAACATTTTTACCATTGTGCATGATTTGTAAACAAATACATTTTGACTTTTGCATCACCTAAACCAGGGGTGTTCAACCCTAGTGGGCTACCACCCTGCAGATTTTAGCTCCAACCTGAATCAAACACACCTGAACCAGCTAATCATGGTGTTCAGAGCTTCTTGATAATTAAAGACAATTGTGTTGGAGCAGGGTCGGAAACAATGGCCATGTCCACACTAATACGTTTTCATTTGAAAATTTATATTTTTCTCTCCGTTTTGGCCTTCCGTCCACACTGAGACACCGTTTTAAGTCAATGAAAACGTATCATTTAAAAAACGCTCTCCAAAGCGGATAAATTTGAAAACGGCGTCTTCGCGTCGTAGTGTGGACTGTGAAAGCGGAGGCTTTTTAATACGATGACGTATTTTTAGCCATGCAATGCAGTCATATGACCAATTCATGCCGTATTTATTTTGGCACGTCTCCCAGTCTACATTTTCACTTGTTTTTAGCACTTTATATATGTGTTACTCGCAGCAACAACTCCACCTAACTGTCGACCCATTTAAAAAACTCAGTGCCTTTTCTCGACAAAATTTCAAAGAGTAAATAAACGAGTAGCGGTAATGACGCAATTCGAAGCATCTTGGATTTGCACATGCGCAGTACGGGGATGTAAGCGTTTTCAGACGTTTCAGTGCAGATTAACATTTTTTGGAAAACGATTGAAAATGATAGTGTGGACGCAGAACGTTTTTAGACGAAAACTAAAATTTATCCGGATTAGTGTAGACGTATAGCCAAAATCTGCAGGCAGGTAGCCCTCCAGGAGCAGGGTTGGAAACCCCTGACCTAAACCGTTCCATATGGCTTTTATGAAATAGGGGTGAATTCCTAAATACCCGAGTGTGTTGTTCTGTACCAGGTGAGCTACCAAGCAAGTTTACTTTGCAAATTCAGTTTAACTGGGATACTTTTTGCCATTGAGATGAAAAAGTTTCCCAATTAACCGAAATTCACATAGTAAACTTGCTTGGTAGCTCACCTGGTACAGAACAACAAACGGAACACTCTTGTAGACAATAGCTAACTGGCATGGTTGCTTTAGCAAATGTGCTTTTATCTCATGTCTGCTTTACATGGAACGTTATTTTCATGTGTTTGAGCATTAACCTTTTAGTGCTACTCAATGGATATTTTTCTGAACTGCTGCAAAACGTTTAACAACCAGCACAATGACCAGCTGTATAATTGTAGTGAATTATACAGCTAGCTTGAAATGAAGCTTGAAATGTCCACTTTTAAACGAAACAATTCGAAACGAAAATATTTAATTAAGCAAAGTGCAGTGTTGACGAGAGCAGCACGACTCGTTTCTGTTCAGAATACTGCACTTCATCACTGCACGAGCTGTGAGTTTAACACGCATCTGTAGACTAATTCTGACTTGTGCAACTTTGTAGACTACACATTTGTTTCTTAGTTGTAGTATTAGTTCTTACTTTGCTAAAAATATATATTATTTCTGATTATAGCATAGCTTTCTGCCCAACCAATTAGACTAATAAAGTAATGATTAAAAAAAAAACACAAACACTTGATCAAGGGCCCGGCCCGAGGATATAGTGACAGAAAACGCGAGTCGGTTCAGGTCAGGCTCGGGCTCGGGCAGGGAATATAAACTCTAGCACCCGCCTCCCACGCCAGAGACCCTGGTTCGAACCCCGAGTGGATTGGGTCCAGTAGGATTGGTTACACTTGAGCATTCTTTTTAGGTTCGCATCTTGTGACATCATGTGCCATTTACATTTCTTTGGTCCGTGATACATTCATATTTCATTCAATCCATTTGGAAGCTGACCGAGACCCATCTTTCCAGTGGCCTGTTTGGTGTGAACCAGGGTTCAGATGGTAGCGTTCACACATTATTCAAATGAACTGCACTAACAGAGCAGTCGCATCAGGGATTGTTTTAATCGAACCAAACATGATTACAAGCATCATGAAATGGGAAATAAGCTAAATAATATCATTATGCAGAAAAGATGCCACATGCAGATTTTTCCAATATACATGGGTTGGAAAAGTCTTTTGTTTTGAAAGATTCTTGTGTGTATGAAAGAAGGCATTTCAAGGATTTGAAGTTAGCTTGAGTAAGTAATTATAGAACTGCTGGTGGACTATTGATTTAATGTTTTTGTTTGTTATTTTCTGAGATAGCAAGGGGAAAGAGGAAATAAATGGGAAAGAGGATACTGTATAAGCGACTGGCAAGCATGGAGTGGATGTATTTACATTTCTAAGCAGAGCAGCATGTCTGAATCAGTATAAAATGTGGGTGCATTTATTCCATGTTTGTGGGTCATTTGTGAGTGGTATACAGTCTGTGTAAGCTTCTTACAGTATTTATACTCTTATATTCTCTCACACACCATTATGTATTCGTCTCTCTTGGCCATTACATTGCAGTGACCCAGAAAAGCATAAAATTGCATTGGTAAGCCACAAATCATCAAATCCAGTTTCAATAACCTTGCAGAACACGGGGATAGCACATGTTTGGTAGAACAGGTGCTATAATTGTGCCGACAGTATGTGTATGCTTTTGTTTCCAGGACGCTTGTTTTGTGTGAGCGATACTTCACGGAGTGTTCTACAATTTCTTTCAAGGACCTCCTGGTTGCATCACCTGTTTCAGAAATCAATGGGTGAATAACCAAACACTGATATATTCATTTGTATTCCAGTCACAGTAGGATGAAGCAGGCATTCGGTGAGCACCATTCTCTGGGGTAGCGAAGGTGGAAATACTTTATTAAGAAAGTACTGGGAAAGGGGCAAGAGTTGTTTTAAGAAGATGTAAACAGTTTAGTAATTATACAAAAAGTTTTGGCCAAATAGTTTGATATTATATATTCTATAAATATATATTCTTTCTCATAAATAAATTGTATCTATTGGAAACCAGCCCACTCATTCAGATCAAACTTTCTTGAGTTTAAATTCTTAAATGTTGTACAGTATGTGCATTTTTTGATTTGCTTTATATTTGCTAAATAAATACAAAACTAAACAAATGAAAATGCATCTACATTAGCATTTATGTGAAATCTGCCCACTCGTTTTGACTGCATGGCACAGAGAAGACGACACAGTGTTCTGGTAAACAGCACATGGAGAAGCATCAGATCTGTTGAATACTCAAATGAAGCATCCACCACACGCCCCCAACCAATTTTACGCCGCTTGGAACCCTCCACACACAAGCAGAATCTTAATCAACAGAGGTTACTGCAGATCATGCCGTTTTAATTGATGGCTAGGGATGCCAGCTGAATTTCAAGCTTAGTAGGTGATAGTATCACATCACTGGAAAGGAGTGATACCTCATTATTTCGAGATATCACAAAGAGAAAGTAGAAGTACAGAGATTAACATGAAATGCAAAATTAATGATGGCATGCAGAGGGTTCTCCCAAAGCGAATTACATAAATAATATACTCACTGCAAAAATTAGTTTTTTAGTCAGTATTTTTGATGTATTTTCCCATTAAAATATCCTTTAAACAAGATATATGTAAATGAGAAACAAGATATTAAGACTTGTTTTCAGAAAATATATCTTATATTACATTTATTTGTCTTACCCCACTCCCAGACTGCTTTCTTAAAGCATACATTTCAACAAACTTGGTCAGATATGCTTCAAGCAAGAAAAACTATTGCAGGGAAGGTAATTTGCCCAAATTCAAAATATATTACATATAACAAGCCTTATTGTCTTATGCAAATGTTCTTCTCAGGTAAATTCATTTTTCTTTTTTCTTTTAAGGATGTTTAGATGTTGTTTTACTGGAATACAAAACTTAAGGAAATGATCTTTCTTTTTTTCAAAGTTGTCAGGGTTCAGGTAATCATAACATCATTATTTATGCTGTGAATAAGCCATTTTGTGGGATAAGTTGTTTTTATGCGACAAATGATCATGAAGAGTCAATCGGTAATCAGAATTAGAAATATATTGGTGATTTTAAATGCGTTCACAACTTACACAAGGCATTCATACTATTTCAGTCTGATTTAAATGAACTGATTTAAATGACTCTTTTTCTGACGTATGGCAGTTCCATTAAGTTGTGTGAAACTGGGGCTGAAAATAAGGGACAAGTAACGTTTTTACTGTGTTTGAAAAGTGCATTGCGGCCGATTTTTTAATCATAAATAATGCAGCCTGATTATGCTTCATTTGTATGTGAGTGAGAACAGGGAAAGAACATTCTAATTGTAAATTTGTATTTGACCATTAGGAATCAGATCGGATCGAATGAAAAAGGTTTTACATTTAAAAATAACTAAATCAAGATTTACAGTACTAGTATAGGCTCTAAGAATTATTATCACTATATTCATTGGTGGTGGTTAAGGAGATTTCCCCCTTCTATATGTAAAGTGCTTTAAGTTCCCAGAAAAGCGCTATATAAATATTAAAAAAAATTATTATTAGTATCAGGTCTGAAATATAACTTTGTATGGTTACTTTTAACATGCATTTTACTTCAGATTACAAAATACATGCTTTAAACTGTAATTTTCTAATGTATTTCATTAGATTATACAAGTTTTGTAACAATCTAAATATTTTAGAATACTTTGAAGGTACTTAACACACAGGGTCTATCGGACATGAAGCAAAAAATAAAATTAAATAAAAAATGCAGACAATTTTAGAAGAAAAAAAAATTGATGCTCAATAAGGAAACATGATGCATTAGGATCTGGTGTGTGTAAACTTTTAGAATTGAATGAACAGGGTACATTGTACTTATTTTGTCTTCTGGGAATCATAACTTATGAAGGGCAGCAGTACTAAATTAAAAATATGTTCTTTAAACAAAATAAGAATAATTATACACCATCCTGTTCAAAAGCTTAATGCTTAGCGTTTATCTTAATGCTCTAATATATATATATATATATATATATATATATATATATATATATATATATATATATATATATATATATATATATATATATATATATATATATATATATATGTGTGTGTGTGTGTGTGTGTGTGTGTGTGTGTGTGTGTGTGTGTGTGATCAGGTTGATATTGCCCTTTTTTTAAAAATTTTATCTTCACAATTGCAAATTTATATCTCATTGTCAGAATTGTAAGATAAAAATTTGCAATAATTAAAAAAAAAAGACTGAACCCAGGGCTGGACTGGTAATCTGGCATACCGGGCATTTGCCCGGTGGGCCGACGCACTTTTGGGGCCGGTATAGTGTTTAAAAGTAAAAAAAAAAAAAAAAAAAAAGGTGTTTTTTTTTTTGTTTTTTTGTTTTTGTTTTTACCACTGACAACATGCAGCGACAGCAGTCCATTGGTTTGTCTTCTGAATTGACAAGCCGAAGCGAGAGAGAGACCTCCCCTCCATATATTAGGCGCTATTTTCTATTTATTTATTTATTATTTGAGCGCATGGAACTGCAAAAGGCGAATATCCGCACAGCGCAGCCGCTGACGAACGTACGCTGCGTTTAAATACTGCTCTATGAACAGCACTTTGACTTATTTTGTTTTATACAATCGTGTGATGTGGAAACATTACAGGTTCTGTGAATCAGCTGAAAACAGCCGTGAGCATGTGTTCATGACGAGGTAAAGTGGAAAACGGCACACACACGCTTCACTTTAGCACAACCACAACTTACTCTGCAGCTAATAACAGCGAATAAATATGGTGTTTAGGAAGAAACATTTATTAAAAATGTTCCTATATTTCATAAATTAATATTGCAGAATATAAATCACTTTTATAGAGGCTATTTTCGTATTTTCTACAGGTGTTTACATTTTTTTTAACTTACAAATAAGTTTATTATATATGTTTTATATAGTTTTGGAAACAATATAGCCATATAATGAGGAGCAAGGTTTGTACAGTCTGTGTTTTTTACCCTGTGACTACCATGATCTTACATTTAAATGAAACTGGTCTACAGTTAAACTAGTCTATAAAACAGCTTTATGTCTAGATCCCATAAATAAAGGACAAAGCTTTTTTTTTCCTCTTTAAAAGTTTTATTAACTTTAATGAAATGTAATAGCCTCATGAAAGATAGATATCAGTGTCTTACTTAAATGATGTGTTAGCTCTTGAAAAATATGATTGTTCAGCCCAAAAATGTGATCATTTACTCACCCTAATGTCATTCCAAACCTAAATGAGTTTATTTATGTGTAGCATAAAATAAAATAATTTGAGTCTGTTTTTTTGTTCATACAATATTCTAATGGTAGCCTAACCAAAATGGCTTGGTTGCCAACATTCTTCAAAACATCTTCTTTTGTGTTTCCCAGAAGTCATACAGGTTTGAAACGACACGAGAGAGTAAATGATGATGACAGCATTTAAAAGAAGTAGATTTACTGCATCCTAGCTCAAAATCATCAGTGCTTTACTGCCAAGGGCATTTCTGTGTGACAAAAAAACAATATTAAGTTTATCTGCAATTGCAGCAAATTCGATAATATCTATCGTTATTTGTCCTAGTTTTATTTATATACGCCAATTTAAGACCCCAACCCCAGCAAAAACATTCACGGGGAACTCATGGGCCGGATGTGTTGGGTATGCCAGAGCCGAATTTTAGCCCCAGTCCAGCCCTGACTGAACCTGAAACATAACTCACATCTGTAATGACAGACAGTTAAGCTTCAAGGGCTTCATTTGGTGATTTGTAGTCAGTTTGTCTTGTGGAGTATATGTAAACCTCTATTGTGTGAAATAGCTTGTTCAGAAAACTAAATAAAAGTAGCAATTTTTATGATCCAGATCCCTCTTAATTTGTTAAAATAATGAAAATGTTCATATTCCACAAGAGGTGTGAGGAGAAATGTACCTTAGTGTGTTTTTGCAGACTGCAAAAACATTAATTAGGGTTTATATAATGTTTAAATGAAATTACAAACATTAAAAAAATTACAAACATTTTGTAGTTTTCAAATACAGCAACCAACACACTGAATGAGCTACAGAGGCTAAATAGTCAGTGTCACCAAAACCACATCAATTTTTCATCTGTCAAGGGGCAAAGTCTAAAAATAATAAAGATAGCAATATGGCACAATTTAGTTGCAAAACGACATTTCAAGTTTGTAAAAAATAAATTAAACTTTATAAACAGCTCGGGGGGGGGGGGGGGGGGGATCTAAATGAATTGTATGTGTACCACATTCCCTCTATCTGCATGATTAATGGACGTGTCAGGCTGTCCCATGAAATATTCTCATTCACTTTACAAACCTGCATGAACCAACACTGAGTTGAATAATGGACCTGTTCAAACTTGTCATGTTTGCTCTTCAGATCAGTCTTTGTTTGTGTAAAGTTTAATTCAAAACACTGATATGCGTGTAAATGCATGTAATAACTTCTGATCTGCAGACAAACAGTGAATGCACTACAGTCCTTTTATCAATCAGACCCTCCCATAACCAGAACTATATCCTGTAAATCTGTCATATTACTCAAACCCAACAGTGGGGATAGAGGTCCCCCAGGCACTTTCAGTAAAAACTGCAAATAGTATGTTACTGGCTGAAAAAAAAAAAAAAAAAAACGTGTTGAAGTTAAAGCTGCAGGACGGAGTTGCAGGAAGTTGTGGAAGTTTTCGCCTCAGGTGAGTTCTCATGTTGTTTTCTAAATGAGTTTTTACATCGACTAAACGTGTTAGGTGTGCTGGTGGTTAGTGGCATGTTGTGCAATCAGTAGCTTGTTTGCATTGCTCGCGCAAGGTGTTCGTTATTTTAAAATGCGTTTTTTTGGTGTTTAGTCCCTGAAAGCATCGATTGAATTGAATGTATTGAATGGATCTTTGTATTGAACGAATCGTTCTCCTGTACTTTCATACACTCGTGTCTTTCGTTGGCCGCAGTCTCTCCTTTTCAATCTCTTTCCTGTTTTTTTTCTTTCTTCAAAATAAAGACTAACAGTAGCACAAGTGAGAAAATTAACGGAAGGAATGTGCAAAATTACTAGCTTATGCTAAACACACCTGATCTGAACTCGAAGTGACTCACTCTTTAGTGTTGTCTGAAATCTCAAACAAATTGTGCGAACGTCTTCATTCCCCACATTCATTCACTATACGTTATACACACAATCCACTCTGATCTCGAGATGTACACTTGCTGAAGAAATCTATTTCCCAAAATTCAATGCGGAGAGGACTGAGAGCGCGTGAAAGAGCGAGAGATTTACACCTTTCTTTTTTCTTATTTTATTTCATGCTAATTCTAGTTTTTTTTATTGAATAAAACATTTAAATATAGCTAGACACTATTATATAGATTAATTATAATCATATTAAACTGTATAAGTAAGATTTGTTTTATTATCTTTTTACTTTTAATTTAATGTGTTTTACAAACAGTCAGGTGTTATAAGAATTTGTGGCATTTTTGGTTAACTCACAGAACTGTAAATTAGAGATTATTTGGTGGATGATTTCAAAATATTCGTTAAAGATACAATATGTAAGATTTTTGGATTAAAATATATCCAAAAACCCTTAGAACAGTGTTATATATTTTGTTGACCTGTGTACTTGCATTATCCCAAATTATGTTTAAATCCAGAACATTTTTAAATCAAATTTTAAATTAAATCCAGAGAAAAGCTATTTTAACCAGGACGAACTGTGCCTGTGCGTCGCGCGTCGCCCGCATTACACTCCATATCCACTCTATTTCAATTCAAATTTCGGTTTTATTTTGTAGAAACCATGGAGACATCAAATACGCTTTAATATGTTATGTTTTATTAGACAAGCTAACAACTGTTTGGAGACATTTTTATACATAATTATTAAACAAATTATTAAACAGTAATGCAGCATTTGCTCCGTCATACAATAGCCTGTTTTTTTTTCTTTTTTTTCTTCATTTTAGCAACACAGGGCATCCAGCATTTATAAATATGATATTCTAATATTGATCTAGCTTACTGTAGTGTGCAACAAGTGTCTTATAGCAGTTCTCATAGAGTAACACAGTGCAGTTACCCCACATATGCTTGACTCGTTGTCATTAAGCTACGCCTTTATTTTAAATAGGCAACCTCTAGAGATTCAAAATAGTGTGCCTTTAATCTGTAGGTAGCGTTTTCATTCTCATGTAATCAAAACAGTCACCTGAGGCGGAGGGTAACTTTAGGGCGCTCAACGACCATATATCACCTGCGAGCATGAGAGTTTCTAACGAAATTTAGAAATTTCCTTAAAATTGTATTTAAAGGAAGTGTATGTAAGATTGGAGCCAAAACTGATACTGCAATCACTTTCAAATAACTGTAGACCAGTGTATCCCCTCTCCCCTCCCCTTGACTCGAGGTTGCCAAATTTGTTTGTAGCTGAATGCAAATGCGAACATTATTAGCTGCAGCTGTGGTAACTAGAGCAGATCTGGCAACCCGGATGCCGACACACAACTGACTTCGTGATTGGTTGATAGGTGGAGGGCGGAGCTTCAGGCCAAAACACAACATGTCAACATCAACATCAGTTGAGGGCTGCAACAACAACTTTTAAATGACGATATCCTGGTGAGACTACTTTTGTCAGTGATATAAGTATTTGAAATTAACATGATGATCTGCATTTGACCGCTTAAGACTGTCAGACTGTCTATGGTTCTGTATTGTTCTGTATTTCTAATCGAATAGAATTTGGATAGGAATAGAGAGTACAAAAACATTGATGGTTGGAAAGTGGTTGTTTGCAGAGGCAGCTGGTACTTTTCAGAAGCAAGCAAGAACATATTATTGCTATCAGTGGCAAAAAAGTGTAGGTACTTGGACATAATTATTTTGTAGTCTATAGGCCTACCTAAAGTTCCTCCAAAGCACGTGCCCAATGTCTACTACACAACTTGATCTGTATATTTCCACAGTTTAACAAATGCTCAAGGTAAAATACAAATGTATACTCTGTTAAATAATACCCCTTTGGAGTTTGGACCTTTGAAAACATTAACTTTCACTCACACACTCTATATACATGTGCAACAGTACTGTTGTGGGAGTGAACAAAAGGGACAAAGAAGAGTCAATTCTGCACCTTTGAGAGCACATATAATAAAACTGGGCAGACGTGCAGTCTGGGCAAAAAAAAAAAAAAAAATGGATTGATTAATTTCATTGTACATTTTTCCATGTAAATAGCACTTCCCATACTCTCATGAATCAGTGCAGTAGCTAACATTGTTCTTTTGATTATGGTTCCATACAGTACTATATATATATATATATATATATATATATATATATATATATATATATATATACAATGAATTTATTAAGTAATAAAGTTGACTTTGCTACTGCAGCTCAGTTACACCGCTTGGATATGATATTAGTTTTATATCATTTTGAAACAATATTTCATTTTGTACTGCTTTATTTATTTATTACATCCATTTAGGTATGCAGTAGAGTAAAGCAACAGAAGAGTGTGAAAAAAGTCACTTAAAAGATTCTGCCAAATGCATAAATGTAACTGTTAAGTAGAAATACTTAAATGTGATAGAATTGGGGCATAGATGAAGATGGCGTTCTGAATCTGATACTGTACCACGTTCAGTGTTAGCTCTTTAACTAGAACTCTGCATGGAAGTGCTCTTTTCACCTTTACATACTGAATGACCCTTGACTCAAATACCATTTAAGTGTCTTGTCATGCACATTGAGGCTAAAGAAGAGTAAACTGTGCTTGTACTTCTTTGACTTACCTTACACTCAACAAAGCTGTTCTGGTATAATGGTAAATTTTCATGAGTAAGAACATGTTTCAGCATGTAATGAACAGCATATAGGACAAAGGAGCAATAACAATGTTGACCTGATTTCAACTGCCAAATATCAAATTGTTAAGTCTTTCTTTAATTTTTTTGCACTAATATAATGTGACGTGCTTGACTGGTTTTGGTGTCTTTCAGTGGATCACTCTTGTTCCCTTGCTTTACCACAGGTGCCATGAACAAACAGATTTTTCAGTCATGTGGCCAAATCTTGATATCCCTTCTGCTGACAACTGTCCCAGTTGTTCAGAGCGGGAAGGTTCTTGTCTTTCCTGTGGATGGCAGTCACTGGGTCAACATGAACATCTTGGTTGAAGCACTTCATGCCAAAGGTCACCATGTTACAGTCATTCGGATGGCAGACAGCTGGTACATCAAAGAATTCTCTCCTCACTACACATCAGTCACCATAAGTTCTCCTGGGGGATTCGGGGAAGAATTCTTTGAGACATTTGCATCCAGACTTATGGAGATTCTGAGGGAAGGTTCCACATGGGCTCGTCTGAAGCTGGAGATAGAGATGTGGGCAAGTACTTTTGAATTGACAAAAATAGAAAGTGATATGATAAACAGTATGATGGAAGACCAGCAGCTAATGCAGTCCTTTAAGGATGCCAAGTATGATTTGATTCTTACAGATCCACTCTTGTTTGGAGGCGTTCTTTTGGGCCACTTCTTGAAGCTGCCTATTGTCTACAATGTTCGTTGGACAATGTATAGTGAGGCTCATTTTGCAATAGCTCCTTCACCACTTTCTTATGTTCCTTTTCCAATGGTGGAGTTATCAGACCACATGAGCTTTTTTCAAAGAGTGAAGAATGTTGTGATGTACACTATAGCGGAAGCACAAGGTGTGTTCCTGTTTGCTCCACATTATAATGCACTTTGTGAACGCTTCATTGGCCCAGGAGTGTCCTTCCTTAACTTAGTTCAGAGTGCTGATCTGTGGCTCCATAGAGTTGATTTTATTTTTGAATTCCCACGTCCCACTATGCCAAACATCGTCTACATGGGAGGTTTTCAGTGCAAGCCATCAAAGCCTCTTCCACAAGACCTGGAGGACTTTGTGCAGAGCTCTGGAGAGCATGGCGTCATCATCATGTCTCTGGGCACTCTCGTTGGTCAGCTTCCTGATGATGTAGCAGAGGCCATTGCTGAAGCTTTTGCAGAACTTCCTCAGAAGATCATCTGGAGGTACAAAGGAAAGAGACCATCTACACTCGGGAACAACACCTTAATGATGGACTGGATGCCTCAGAATGACCTTCTGGGTCATTCTAAGACCAGAGCCTTTGTGGCACATGGAGGAACCAACGGAATTCAAGAAGCCATCTACCACGGGGTGCCGATCATTGGATTTGGGCTGATTTTTGACCAGCCTGATAATCTTGCAAAAATGAGAGTAAAGGGTGTAGCCAAGAATGTAGACTTTGCCACGGTGGATAAGGACTCCTTCCTTCAAACTGTCAAAGAGGTTCTTTATGAGCCCTCTTATCGGGAGAACATGCAGAGGCTCTCAAGGCTTCACAGGGACGTCCCAGTGAAGCCTCTGGACAACGCCATCTTCTGGATTGAGTTTGTTATGAGGCACAAAGGGGCCGCTCACTTGCGCACAGAGTCTTACAAAATGCCGTGGTACTCTTATCACTCTGTTGATGTCACACTGTTCCTGCTTTCTGCTCTGGCACTCATGATCATGACTATATATGCAGCTATCAGATATTTATGTTGTAGAATATGTTTTAGAAAAACAAAAAACAAATTTGATTGACTTGACTTTTTTATTTATACTCAGGTATTAAGCAACTTCAGGTCAGAAGTTCCTGTATTAATGACTAACGCTTTTAATCAGTATGATATTCATTCCCAACGGTGATCTCTAGATGTTGATTTATAGGTTTGTGCACGTCTTTAGTTGTGTTATTGTTTGAGGACCGCTTCTATATTTCATATATGAATTATGTCAGCTCTATAATGTGTGTTTTTCCTTTTCTTTTACGGTATGTTATTATTTCACCATCTCCATGCTTTTGATTGTAATGTTGTTAGTTAGTTATTTTAATGTTTCAATTCAGAGGTTTAATTTATTTATGTTATGCACACTTTTGTCTTTTAAAATATGAAAAAGAAAATGTGTATAAAACTACTGAAATTTATTAAAAACAACATTTTTAAAAACATTGTTTGAATGCCTTCCTTTTAGCAGGTAAGCAAAGTTTATTAAAACAAGTACAAGTAATGCAATGACCACTCACTTGGGACCACCCATATCCATTAAATGGCTAATATAAAGGGAAATACCTCACATATTTTTAATAAAATATAAAAAACATTTATTCTACTGTTATGATAATTTTATACCACATAACTTCCGAATTGTTCTACATCATGTGTGTATTTGCAACAACATTTGCAACGGCACTGCTAACTTCACTAAAACAACACAGATTGGCCTACTGCAGCTTTATTCGATTATAGAAAGAATGAATCTTATGAGCCGATTCTTACATCCAAACATAAAGCACTTTTTTTCCACTTCCTGAACAAATGACTAAGTCGGTTTAGTGAATCAAATCCTGAATTCACAACCGCGTACTGACTCTTACTACTTTTACCATATAAAATGGGTAAAGATACCCACTTCACATTATCTAAAAAGCATTTTAACACTCAATACGCCTAAATTGCAATTTATTAGATTAATTAGTTAAATTACTTTATGTTTTTTTTATGACAGCATTCAATTAAAAGTTATAAAGTATGAATTTTGTCAGAAGTAGCTATTTTATAAAGAAAATAATTACATGATTGGCTGAAATATTTCATGTTTTGTGATGGTCTAATTCGATTTAAAAAAAGTCAAATGTTTTATGTAATACTATACAGCATCAATAAAATGAATATTGCTGTGTATATTAGATGTGCACAAAGGACTTCAAGTGAGCAGAGACATGCAGACTTGTATTAAGCACACTGTTCTAGTACTGAAAACACAATAGCATGTTTGTTACTGTAAGTGCTGTTGTTTTCCATTATATTTTCTATTTATCTATTTAATGCGTTTGTGCCAAAGACATCCTGGTCTTTCTTTTAAACGCACTAAATGTAGTCTAATCATATTTACTGCTGAAATTAAGTATTGACCATTTAAGTAGCTTCAGGGCACTTAGCTAGTAAACACCAAGGTAAAATTACATGTGCAATTTTAAATGGTAGCTTATTAACTAGGGCTGTCCAGGTAAATGCCCTTTGCCCTGCTAAAGACTGTTAAATGAATCTATCAGCATGCACAACAAGACCAAAATAGAGTAAATGCTTGTAGTTTTGTATAGGTACACTACATTCAAGGCTAACCTGCTACATATCGGGTAAGACTATACATTTTTATATGAACAGCATAGAAATCACAAGGAACAATTGGTACTAGTAGACCTGTTTGCTGTTTTCACACCAGTTACAAACATGAGAAAGTTGGAGATTTTTACTTGACATTTGCCTTTTTTTAATATTCATATGGGTGATTATTTGTTTCTTCCTTTTTCACAGATTTGAATGCCATCATCTAGTTAACACTAACCAGGTGAGTATATGTTCGGTATTAGAAGTCATGAAAATCGAATATTGCTTATTTTCATTGATTCTATAAGAAAATCAAACCCAATCTCACGGCAATTCGTATATATTTTACAAGGTGGCTAATTCATACGAATTTGTACAACCTCCCTCATGCAAATTCGTACAGTTGTTGCTAAATCATATATATTTGACTTGTTGCCAAATTCAAATGAATTTGTACTAATGACCTACTTCAAACCCCTCCTAAACCTACCCATTACCGGGTTTTAGACAAAACATACAAATTTGTACTAATTAGCCACCTCGTAAAATACATATGAAGTAGCCACCTAGTAAAAAAAACCGTACAAATTGGTCTTTAGATATTGTTGGAAAATCTTATTATGGCTGAAATAGCTACATGATTTAAAATCTGAATAGAATGAATATTCCGTATCATGGCACTCATAGCATCTCAACTGGGAAAAAAAACACTGCCACTAAATTAAGTTTTATTTAACAAAGTTCGAGAGGAGCACATTCAGGTAATCAACCAATCAGCGCAAGAGTAAGCCTGTATAGCCGTCTCTCACCTCTGTCCCGCGACAAGTTTCACAGCATCCCTCCACCACCCCATCGCCTCACTCTTGGCTGTTTCTATCCCAGCCAAGGAAGCTGAGGACTCTGCGTTTGGGCCAAATTCCAAGCTCGGAGCCCTCCCCTGTATGGCACACCAAATACGAATAAATTACTATATTTGATTTCATGTATGTGTAAACTCGTGAAAGCGCTGATCAAGGCATTTTTAAAGGGGAGCTGACATTTTCAGCTGGCTAAAGATGCTTTATAGACACACGACCTAACAAACTCACACAGAAACACTCAACTCGTTGCTAGGAGACAAATTAAAAATGAAAATAACCAATGTTCTTAAAGCAGCTCAAAATGTCAATGTTTTATATCTTCCTGAAACTTAAAACTGTGCCCATCATACACTTCACAATTTTCTGTGAAATCTATCAACTCCGAAGGCTCAAAATCTGCAGACTAGGTCTGACTTTTGGTAACTAGCATTGACGTGCCCAGACCGCAAATAGTGGCCAAAGAATGTGCAAAAGTCATGTAGTGGCACATATTCATATGCAATGTTGAATGAACAATTTACACTTCAGTAATATTACAACTTGACATATTCAACTGGTTCTACAAAGTCTGTCAGAACATTATTGTTACTCTGTTGCTTTACAGCAGGTGCCATGAGCAGAAAGATTTTTCAGATATGTGGTCAAATCACATTAACCCTTCTGCTGACGACTGTCCCAGTTGTTCAGAGCGGGAAGGTTCTTGTCTTTCCTGTGGATGGCAGTCACTGGGTCAACATGAACATCTTGGTTGAAGCACTTCATACCAAAGGTCACCATGTTACAGTCATTCGGATGGCAGACAGCTGGTACATCAAAGAATTCTCTCCTCACTACACATCAATCACTCTGAATTCCCCTGGAGGATTTGATGAAGAATTCATTGAAACATTTGCATCTAGACTTATGGAGATTCTGAGGACAGGTTCCACATGGGCTCGTCTGAAACTGGAGATAGAGATGTGGGAAAATATTTTAAAGATGTTTAAAATAGAAAGTGAGATGATAGTCAACATGTTTGAAGATGAGGAGCTAATGCAATCCTTAAAAGATGCCAAATATGATTTGATTCTTACAGATCCAGTCAAGTTTGGAGGTGTCATATTGGGTCATTATCTCAAACTGCCTATTGTCTACAATGTTCGTTGGACAGTTTACAATGAAGGCCATTTTGCAATAGCTCCTTCACCACTTTCTTATGTTCCTTTACCAATGCTGGAGTTATCAGACCGTATGAGTTTCTTGGAAAGAGTGAAAAATGTTGTGATGTACATCATAACCGGAACACAAGTTGCTTTCATGATTGCTCCACATTATAATGCACTTTGTGAACGCTTCGTTGGTCCTGGAGTATCTTGTTTCTTTAATTCAGGGTGCTGATCTGTGGCTCCATAGAGTTGATTTTATTTTTGAATTCCCACGTCCCACTATGCCAAACATCGTCTACATGGGAGGTTTTCAGTGCAAGCCTTCAAAGCCTCTTCCACAAGACCTGGAGGACTTTGTGCAGAGCTCTGGAGAGCATGGCGTCATCATCATGTCTCTGGGCACTCTCATTGGTCAGCTTCCTGATGATGTGGCGGAGGCAATTGCTGAAGCTTTTGCAGAACTTCCTCAGAAGATCATCTGGAGGTACAAAGGAAAGAGACCATCTACACTCGGGAACAACACCTTAATGATGGACTGGGTGCCTCAGAATGATCTTCTGGGTCATCCTAAGACCAGAGCCTTTGTGGCACATGGAGGAACCAACGGAATTCAAGAAGCCATCTACCACGGGGTGCCGATCATTGGATTTGGGCTGATTTTTGACCAGCCTGATAATCTTGCAAAAATGAGAGTAAAGGGTGTAGCCAAGAATGTAGACTTTGCCACGGTGGATAAGGACTCCTTCCTTCAAACTGTCAAAGAGGTTCTTTATGAGCCCTCTTATCGGGAGAACATGCAGAGGCTCTCAAGCCTTCACAAGGACGTCCCAGTGAAGCCTCTGGACAACGCCATCTTCTGGATTGAGTTTGTTATGAGGCACAAAGGGGCCGCTCACTTGCGCACAGAGTCTTACAAAATGCCGTGGTACTCTTATCACTCTGCTGATGTCACACTGTTCCTGCTTTCTGCTCTGGCACTCATGATCATGACTATATATGCAACTATCAGATATTTATGCTACAGAATATGCATGAGAAAAACCCAAAACAAAAGCAAATGATTTTGAATTCAATTGAAACAATGTGTGTTTTTACTTAAGACTAGAGTCTCTCTAGCTGTTTCTGTCTATATTCAAACCTATTTTCATCTTTTGCAAACATATCTGCATTTATTGTATCACAGCATTCAGTGGTCAGATTTCTTAATATCCGCCATCTTGCATCTCAGTTTTTGACTGTATTGAGTTTTTGACTGACCTCAGAGGTTTTAACTAATTATATTACTCTATGTTGTAGTGTTGTTCTCTGCTCCTGATCACCCTGTCATCATTTATTTTGTAATAAAAACCAGCTGAACGTACATAATCTTTATATACAGTATATACGGAGCCCCTAGCAAAGTTTAGCTCCAACTCACCAAGCTGAAAGTTTCTATCTCCTAAAGAGCTTAATTAGCTGGATCTGGTGTGTTTAATTAGTGTTGGAGCTAATTTCTGCAGGGCTGTGGCACTGGAACTGAGATGGAGACCGTTGCCCTAAAGCACGGGTGTTCAAACTCTGTCCTGGAGGACCACTGTTCTGTACAATTTAGCAACTACTTGCTTCAACACACTTGCCTGAAAGTTTCTAGTATATCTAAGGCCTTGTTTAGCTGCTTCAGGTGTGTGTGTTTAATTAGGGTTGGAGCTAAACTTTCCAGGACTGTGGCTCTCAAGGGGCAGGAATGGACACCCCTGCCCTAAAGGGACATGGTGGTGGAAAAAAATATGAAATATATATATTTCATAACGTAAAGTATGCAAAGTAAAGTTCCTCAGGGAATGCAAAACATTGTGAGAGAACACAAAAGCATTGACACATTTATATATATATATATATATATATATATATATATATATATATATATATATATATATATATATATATATATATATATATATATATATATATATATATATATATATGTAATTTACTCCTGTGATGGCAAAGCTGAATTTTCAGCATCATTACACAGTCTTCAGTGTCACATGATCCTTCAGAAATCATTTTAATATGATGATCTGCTGCTCAAGAAACATTTATTATTATTATCAATGTTGAAAACAGTTGTGCTGCTTACATTTTTGTGGAAATTATTATATATTATTTCAGGGTTATTTGATTAAAAGAATGTTTAAAAGAACAGAATTTGTTTTAAATATACATTTTTGTAACATAATACATCTTTACTTTTTATCAATTTCATGCATCCTTGCTGAATAAAAGTATTAATTTCTTTAAAAAAAAACACACACAAAAAAAACACAGTGACCCCAGATGCTTGAACTGTAGTTTGTAGACTCCAATTATAGGGCAGTGGATTAATGAATAGTACATTGTTCATTAAATTGGGTGATCAGAAGAGCACAGTGCCTGCTGTCCCTTTCACATGTTGCGATAGCAGAGTAAAAAGAAAAGGCCAAGTACCCATAATCCAGCACTTGATAGAACAAAAGAGCTCTCATCACAAGAGTTCTTATTATATCAGTGTCACATTAAAATCCCAAGCATTACAATAGTTTACTAAAGGATAAAAACAGAGCATGACAGGAAATGTACAACCCAGTCCATCGAAGTAACATATAAGGATTATAAACAGATACAACTGCAGCAAAAATGTCTCCCAACATTGTTATTAATATACTGTGTGATTTTTTTAACCTTCCTGGACATTGTGCTAAATTGTTAAAATTCTAATATTTAAATAGTTGTGTTTTTTATGGCTTTCACTTTTTGTTGTGACTTGACAAATTAATTGTTGAAATATCATATGACTGTGACTTTAGATTTTCTACTATTCTCATTGAAATAAATGTATTGAATGCAATATCCACTTCTCTTTTCTTACAGAATTACAAAAAGAAACATGACTTCTACTGCCGTACAAAACATCATAGTTAACTAGCAAGTTTAAGTGAAGTGGACACTATGTAGCTTATAGCATTTCACCACTTACAGTCAAAATAACACATAACACACCCTAAAACACAATGTATTTTTTAACGTATTATTAATTGTGAATAACTTGTAAAACATCTGTCCAAAGGTGTTTTTTTTTTTGTTTTTTTTGGTACAGCTAAATTCTAGGTGTTCTTAGATGAATGGTGCAACTAATTTTAAGATGTGCTTGTTCTCTTGCTTTTTAACAGGAACTATGAATGGACAGGTTTTTCAGGTACTTGGACCAATCATGCTAACCCTTCTGCTGACGACTGTCCCAGTTGTTCAGAGCGGGAAGGTTCTTGTCTTTCCTGTGGATGGCAGTCACTGGGTCAACATGAACATCTTGGTTGAAGCACTTCATGCCAAAGGTCACAATGTTACAGTCATTCGGATGGCAGACAGCTGGTACATCAAAGAATTCTCTCCTCACTACACATCAATCAATCTCAAGTCTGACGGAGGATTTAGTGAAGAATTCCTGGAGATGTTTGCATCCAGACTTATGGAGATTCTGAGAACGGGTTCTAATTGGGCTCGTCTAAAGCTGGAGATAGAGATATGGGCAAGTTCTTTGAAGATTATTAAAATAGAAAGTGAGATGATAGTCAACATGATTGAAGACCAGGAGCTAATGCAGTCCTTAAAAGATGCCAAATATGATTTGATTCTTACAGATCCAGCCATGTTTGGAGGTGTCATATTGGGTCATTATCTCAAACTGCCCATTGTCTACAATGTTCGTTGGACAGTTTACAATGAAGCTCATTTTGTTATAGCTCCTTCACCACTTTCTTATGTTCCTTTACCAATGCTGGAGTTATCAGACCGCATGAGTTTCTTGGAAAGAGTGAAAAATGTCGTGATGTACATCATTACCGGAAAACTAGTTGCTTTCCTGTTTGCTCCAACTTATAATGCACTTTGTGAACGCTTCATTGGCCCAGGAACATCCTACTTTCCTTTAGTTCAGGGTGCTGATCTGTGGCTCCATAGAGTTGATTTTATTTTTGAATTCCCACGTCCCACTATGCCAAACATCGTCTACATGGGAGGTTTTCAGTGCAAGCCATCAAAGCCTCTTCCACAAGACCTGGAGGACTTTGTGCAGAGCTCTGGAGAGCATGGCGTCATCATCATGTCTCTGGGGACAATCATTGGTCAGCTTCCTGATGATGTGGCGGAGGCCATTGCTGAAGCTTTTGCAGAACTTCCTCAGAAGATCATCTGGAGGTACAAAGGAAAGAGACCATCTACACTCGGGAACAACACCTTAATGATGGACTGGATGCCTCAGAATGATCTTCTGGGTCATCCTAAGACCAGAGCCTTTGTGGCACATGGAGGAACCAACGGAATTCAAGAAGCCATCTACCACGGGGTGCCGATCATTGGATTTGGGCTGATTTTTGACCAGCCTGATAATCTTGCAAAAATGAGAGTAAAGGGTGTAGCCAAGAATGTAGACTTTGCCACCGTGGACAAGGACTCCTTCCTTCAAACTGTCAAAGAGGTTCTTTATGAGCCCTCTTATCGGGAGAACATGCAGAGGCTCTCAAGGCTTCACAAGGACGTCCCAGTGAAGCCTCTGGAAAACGCCATCTTCTGGATTGAGTTTGTTATGAGGCACAAAGGGGCCGCTCACTTGCGCACAGAGTCTTACAAAATGCCGTGGTACTCTTATCACTCCGTTGATGTCACACTGTTCCTGCTTTCTGCTCTGGCACTCATGATCATGACTATATATGCAGCTATCAGATATTTATGCTGCAGAATATGTTTTAAAAAAACAAAAAACAAATTTGAATGATTTAAAAAAAACTATTTTATTATTATTATTCATCATTAATTTACCAATGTTTTGATGCGCTACAAATAATGTAACAAATCTGTACTTGAGAGGTGATGTGAAATTCTTTCTTTTTACAATAACGTATCTTTCCATTGTGTTTACATTGGTACAGTTTGAATGCTTACATTACTCTTAGAATAAGGCTTTATCAATATACATAATTATGATAGACAGATAATAATAAAATCTAAGGGTTCGGGTTGTCTTGTAAGACAGTATAATCATGTTTTCTTAGAAATATCTCAATCCAAAAACATAGTGATAAAATTACCTTGGCTTAGGACAACACACACACACACACACACACACACACACACACACACACACACACACACACACACACACACACACACACACACACACACACACACACACACACACACACACACACACACACACACACACACACACACACACACACACACACAGTGTTGTGATATATTAGCATGTCTCTGAGTGTTTGGCATGATAATAGGTATGACAATGTTGATATGTTTGGTCTTGGTGAAATAGATCAGCTACGCTGCTGCAGAGCTAGCATGGGACTTGCTACTGCAAATACATACAACACACGCTGCTGTGAGCAAATAAAATATGCTTCTATTGTAATATAACGTACATGAATGACCCCCTAAATGAGCAGATGACAATGATGTTTGAACAGTATAGTGGTACAGAAAATTCCCCATCATGCAAAAGACAAAGAGATGACGATCCACCCCAACACCCGCAAATCCACTGCCAAAATATTTGTACTGATGCTCCAAAGAGCCTTAGGAACCATGTGTATACTAGCAATGTGTACCTGCTCCTTTAGTTTTGAGTATGAGAAATGGGTCATGTGCTTGGTCTTTACAGACTAGATCTTTTCTATTCCCCCGAGAAGATCGAGCTGTTATACGTGGGCAGCCATGAGGTGCCTGGACTACCACTCCCAGTCGCTTAACTCTAGTGGCCTAGACTATGTGTACCTGAGCCAAAAGGCTCAAACATATCCATTTAGAAAGCACATTATGTGTGGCTTTAACAATGACATCACATTGCAGGCCAATAGAGATCAGAAAAGAAACCTCCAATGACAACCTCAGCAAATAATATGATGAGCCACCACATTTCTTTATAAGAAGGTCCCGAAACTGATTATACCTCCCTAGGTGGAGCGTAGCATAATTTTTTTTTTTTTCCGAACCCACTGCTTTAAAGATTTGAAAGTTTTCAAGGTACCTTTATTGCAGAATCACTAAATGTGCAAGAAGCCAATAAAACCCAATTTCATCCTTGTTTATAATGAAAAACCATACATTTTATTTGTATGTTGTATTGAATATATTCACATTGGATGTTGTACTCATGGGAGTAATATTCAAAGAGGTACACTAACTAGTCCAAAAAACAAAACAATAAAAGACTAGATAACCATGACACTCTTAATAACTGAAAATACTTGTTGTCTCACAGCTGCATACAAGATATCTCTCCTACACGTTTCAACATAAGCCTACCTCAGGGAGAGTCACATGACAGCAGCTGATAGGTGATGTGATTTACTGAATAAAAAATATTACTCTCACGTGTGCAAAGCTTGTGTTACTCTCTGCCGTTGGTCATTGATTAAGTTATACTAACTAGTTGGAAACTTTATACTTTGTTGGTTTCAGACTTTGTTTGATTAATTCATTAGAAGATTGTTAAAAAAAGTGTGTTTTTTAATTGGTTAGTCCAACCAAAAATGAAAATGCCATCATTCACTCAACTTCATGTTGTGCCAAAACCCAAACAGTAAAGGGAGTTCTAGATTGTACCATAAACGTAATGTTAAATAGTAGCTCATTAACTAGATCTCTGGAGATAAATGCCCCTTGCCCTTTAAAGATTGTTTAACGAACTTTCACTTACATGTATAAATAGATGTTGACATGCATAGTAAGGACAAAGGTTGTGCTTGTAGTTGAATGACTTGCACTCCATTCAACAACAACAACAACAACAAAACAGGTAGATTTTCCATTATTCACAATGATGAGTGAGATTTTTTTTAATTTATTTTTTTTTATCTAGATTACAGCCTGGAACATACTGTGTAAGTAAAAACAAATGTACATCATTACACTTTAATTACAGCTAGAAAGTTACACTATACATTTGTTTACTTACGCAGTACTTTTCCAGACTGTAAAGCATTCACTTTGTTCTTTTCTGTAAAACAGATACAGTCTCTCTTATTGTGATGAATGTCTATAATGCATTTTTTTCTTTGTTTTGGGGAGTTAATGCAGTTAATTTAATATTTTTAAATGCTGAGGTTTGCCTCTATTTCCTATATGTATAGATTTTGTTGTTGTTGTTGTTGTTTTAAGCAAGAATACGATAATTGTATATTATGTGGTATATTAACTACAACGAATCACATTTAGAGTTTGGACCATTGTAATTTGGAACTGTATTTTTTCTTTACTTTCTTTTCAACAGGAACTATGAATGGACAGGTTTTTCAGGTACTTGGACCAATCATGCTAACCCTTCTGCTGACGACTGTCCCAGTTGTTCAGAGCGGGAAGGTTCTTGTCTTTCCTGTGGATGGCAGTCACTGGGTCAACATGAACATCTTGGTTGAAGCACTTCATGCCAAAGGTCACCATGTTACAGTCATTCGGATGGCAGACAGCTGGTACATCAAAGAATTCTCTCATCACTACACATCAATCCACAAAAGGATTTAGTGAAGAATCCGTCAAGGTGTTTGCATCCAGACTACTGGGAATTATAAGGGCGGGTTCGATATTGGCTCGTCGTCTAAAGGTGGAGATAGAGATGCTGTAATGTATTTTAGTGATGCTTGTAGTAGAAACGGGATATTATCAACAGGTTTGAAGACAAGCAGCTAATACAGTGCTTAAAAGATGCCAAATATAATTTGATTCTTAGAGATTCAGTCAAGTTTGGAGGCATACTATTGGGTCATTATCTCAAACTGCCTATTGTCTACAATGTTCGTTGGACAGTTTACAATGAAGGCCATTTTGTAATAGCTCCTTCACCACTTTCTTATGTTCCTGCTCTAATGCTGGAGTTATCAGACCGCATGAGTTTCTTGGAAAGAGTGAAGAATGTTTTGATCTACATCATACCAGAAATACAGCAAGCTATCATGATTATCCCCTTCCACTGAATTGGCTCTATCACCCTCTCTCCTCTCCACCTATCACTGGTGTGTGTTGAGGGCACTGGTGCTCTGTGCCTGGTATCATCCAAGTGGATGCTGCACACTGGTGGTGGTTGAGGAGAGACCACTGACATGAGTGTAAACACTTTGGGTGTACTGTACATATAAAAGCACTATATAAATGCCTCATTCATTCATTCATTCATTTTGATTGAGTAGCTATTCAATATTTTTTAAATTATTGATTTATAATGAAAACAACAACAACAACCTAATTCTGAGTATCATAATTTTAATGCAGGCTAATCCACAGATATTGTACACTTCTCCCGCTATTGACAGATTTTTCTAGCTATCCATGTCTTCACTGTTTATGGAAGGGGGTAGCCTAGAAATCTAGACGCACCCTAGCTTCATTAAATCTAATCTGCCGAGAGTATCGTGTAGCAACTCTCAATACACGTCTGAGCTGTAAAAACCAAAATCTGGTCAGGCCAATCAAATCGTGTATAGAGTCGGTCGGGGGGGGTTAACATAATGACGGCCGAGTTGCGTTTGTGTGCTACTAGTAAACACTGAAGCTGGCGAACGGCGGTCTTTTGAATCAGCTTTGACCGCGACTCTGGAAGACTTGGAGTTAAGCTTTTCGCTGAGAAAAGAACAAAGAACGGCACTGAAGTCATTTTTTAAAAAGGGAAGATGTGTTCAGAGTTTTGCCGACCGAATACGGCGAAAGTTTAATCTATCAGCTCCGCTTCATGTTACTCTGGTTAGTTGTAGCGCTATCTAATTGCGTGCAGAGGGAGTTTGAAAGACTCTGATTGAGCACTGTCTGGAAACCCTTGGTGAGTTTCCAGACCAAACATCTTGATGTTGGTCTGGCTTGTCAGCCTAGGAAGGGGGTGCTATTATGCTTCTTTTAGCACAGAATCTCTGGATCAAAACACAGATGAAGAAAAAGCAGAAACAAACGATAGAAGATTTGTAACGCAAATGTAAAATAAAGTGATCATAAAAATGTAACAACATATATGTTCAAAAGTACCTAAATGTTACTTAATGAACTGCTGAACCCATGAAGAGGAAATGACTGCCAAGCTTTGGAGGTGCTGATGAACTTGATCTAGGCCATCTGTGTTTTGATCATCATTCTAAATCTGATCTGGATAATGTCTTTGACTAAAATGCAATTTTGTTCAAAATGTTTTTTTTTTTGTTTTTTTTATGAAACGTACATTCAAGTGTTGATAAAAAATAATGCATGAACCTATAATAAAATGTTTTTAAATTGGAAAGGGTTAAAGGTATTTCAAGTATGAAAAAAGGAACATATAGAATACTTATAGTGCAAAAGTAATATATACATAGTAAACCATGATGTTATGTTCACATAAGTATATTTTCAGTATAAAACTACTAAACTAGTTTACTGAGAGTATATTTTAAGTTTCCTATCATAAACAAAAAAAGAATGTACAAGTATTAAAATAGTAAACTACTACTAAGTTCTCTTGTAGTACAGATGCAGAACTAATGAGAAACGTATTGTAGTTGTGAACTTAAAAGTTTACTACTGTTACACTTATAGCACAATTACATGTATACTTTTATATACTAAATGTGGGCCAATTTATTCCCAAGCAGTATTGAAAAAGTAAAATTAAGTTTACTTCTAGTACATTAAAGGGGGGGTGAAACACTCAGTTTCAGTCAATCTCATGTCAATCTTGAGTACCTATAGAGTAGTATTGCATCCTTCATATCTCCAAAAAGTCTTTAGTTTTATTATATTTATAAAAGAAATATAGGCTGTACCGAGTCTTTCCGGAAAAAAAACGAGCGCCTGGAGGCATATCGTGTGGGCGGAGCTAAAGAATGACGAGCGCACACAAAGCGGTGACGTCCTCAAGTGTGGAGAAACCCATGGGTATCGATCTCAGCTAATAGATATATTATCCAGAATCAAATTCGGAGGCTGAAATAAATTGAACAGGAGAAACAGCAACAGCAGGACCGTCCGTCTCTGTGGTATGTACTGTATTTAGGGGCCTGTCAACATCTGTGTGTCTTTCCTCGCAGTTAATGAGGACATGATTCGGTTTATGGACTATTGTATGGGACTAAACCTTAGCAGTAGCAAACAAAACGGTTTTGCACGTCAGACTAGTGTAACGTTATACATAGAACAGCAATGGAGTAACGTTAGCGCATTTGAATGACGAAGCACGCGATCTTGTCGTTTACTGATGTTTACTGCTGTGTCTATGTCTTACTGCCATACAAATGTCTATGCTGTTGTCGCGTGACAACAGCATAGACATTTAAAGCAGTTTTACTCACCGCCTGCTTCCAAAGAAGGACCGAACCTTTATCGCTGGGACTGCTCTGTCAAAATCATACCACACTTCTTTGGTATGATTTGGTGAAGTCATGTGACAGCAGTGACCGTGGAAATCCACTTTACGACGCGACTGAAGTGATGTTGTGAAGCTTCCCGTCATTTCTGCGTTCAAATCGGTTCAAATGCAGCGCTGCCTTCCCGGAATGCTGTGCTGAAGCGTTGAAGTCGCTTGATGTCACCCATAGGAATAAAGTGGAGCGCGGCACGCAACATAAGTGTTCACGGACGAGTGGATCTGCAGCTGAGTGAGTGTTTATGAGCGTGCATTTCCTCTCTCGCTCTAGTCACGCGCGCGCACCCTTCCGGGGGAAGAGCCCGTACGGCCGATACAAGGACCTGCCGCTCTTCTTAACGTCAAACCGACCCATACTCTCCGAAACTCTTGTGAGAAACTGGAAGGAGTATTTTTGACACAGAAATACTCCATCAAAGGTCCAACATTAGTTTTTTCAACATAACTTTGTCTATGTTTAGGATGGGAATCCAAGTCTTTAACACTGTAAAAAGCTCTAGTATTAGTATTAGTATACTAACTAAATAATGTATACTTATGCTGTAAAAAAAAAAAAAAAAAATCAGGTCTCCAACTGAATTTTTTCTAGGAACTGATCACATCACAACTAAATTTTTCAGTTGGCCAAATTGAATTTCTGTTAATTAAACTGAATCAATTCACAGAAATTCAATTTGGACAACTGACATTTTTTTATGTGACCAGTCACTAGAAAATTTTCAATTGGAGAATTTTTTTAACAGTGTAAAAATATACTTGAATATTACTTAAGTGTACTTTATAAAATAAACTTAAAGTATACTTCATTTTCATAAGGGCTAGTTTGTACCATAAACGTAATGTTAAATAGTAGTTGATTAACTAGAACTTTAGAGGTAAATGCCCCTTGCCCTTTAAAGATTGTTTAACAAACCCTCACTCACATATATAAATAGATGTTGACATGCATATCAAGGACAAAGGCTACGCTTGAGGTTGGATGACTTGCACTCCATTCAAGAAAAAGTTAACCAGGCAGCCTAGATTTTCCATTATTCACAATGATGGGTGAGTTTTGTTTTTTTCTTAAAAAGATGCAGTTTCTCTTTCCTTGTGATGGTTATTGAATGATTTTGGATGGAGTGTATATTTTGATTCATTTTTATATTGCTGTGAAATATTTAAATGTTTCCCTTTGAAAATAAATTTAATATTTTTGTATATGCTAAAAAAAAATTGCCTCTACATATTTCCTCTGTAGATTCAGTTTTATTGTAAAGCTTCTATAAGTATTAAAACAAGAATTATATACTGTATCCTAATTATAATTATTTACATTTACAAATACTGTTATAGAAAACGTATTTACTTAATTTAGAATAGTATCTTTTCTTTTCAACAGGAACTATGAATGGACAGGTTTTTCAGGTACTTGGACCAATCATGCTAACCCTTCTGCTGACGACTGTCCCAGTTGTTCAGAGCGGGAAGGTTCTTGTCTTTCCTGTGGATGGCAGTCACTGGGTCAACATGAACATCTTGGTTGAAGCACTTCATGCCAAAGGTCACCATGTTACAGTCATTCGGATGGCAGACAGCTGGTACATCAAAAAATTCTCTCCTCACTACACATCAATCAATCTCAAGTCTGACGGAGGATTTAGTGAAGAATTCCTGGAGACGTTTGCATCCAGACTACTGGGAATTATGAGGGAGGGTTCGATCTGGGCTCGTTTAAGGCTGGAGATAGATATGTGGCAAAGTTTTTCAGGGATGCTTGAAATAGAAAACAGGATGATAATCAGCATGTTTGAAGACCAGGAGCTAATGCAGTCCTTAAAAGATGCCAAATATGATTTGGTTCTTACAGATCCAGTCAAGTTTGGAGGCATACTATTGGGTCATTATCTCAAACTGCCTATTGTCTACAATGTTCGTTGGACAGTTTACAATGAAGCTCATTTTGTAATAGCTCCTTCACCACTTTCTTATGTTCCTGCTCTAATGCTGGAGTTATCAGACCGCATGAGTTTCTTGGAAAGAGTGAAGAATGTTTTGATGTACATCATAACAGAAACACAGCAAGCTATCATGATTACTCCAACTTATAATGCACTTTGTGAACGCTTCATTGGCCCAGGAACATCCTACTTTCCTTTAATTCAGGGTGCTGATCTGTGGCTCCATAGAGTTGATTTTATTTTTGAATTCCCACGTCCCACTATGCCAAACATCGTCTACATGGGAGGTTTTCAGTGCAAGCCATCAAAGCCTCTTCCACAAGATCTGGAGGACTTTGTGCAGAGCTCTGGAGAGCATGGCGTCATCATCATGTCTCTGGGCACTCTCGTTGGTCAGCTTCCTGATGATGTGGCGGAGGCCATTGCTGAAGCTTTTGCAGAACTTCCTCAGAAGATCATCTGGAGGTACAAAGGAAAGAGACCATCTACACTCGGGAACAACACCTTAATGATGGACTGGATGCCTCAGAATGATCTTCTGGGTCATCCTAAGACCAGAGCCTTTGTGGCACATGGAGGAACCAACGGAATTCAAGAAGCTATCTACCACGGGGTGCCGATCATTGGATTTGGGCTGATTTTTGACCAGCCTGATAATCTTGCAAAAATGAGAGTAAAGGGTGTAGCCAAGAATGTAGACTTTGCCACGGTGGATAAGGACTCCTTCCTTCAAACTGTCAAAGAGGTTCTTTATGAGCCCTCTTATCGGGAGAACATGCAGAGGCTCTCAAGGCTTCACAAGGACGTCCCAGTGAAGCCTCTGGACAACGCCATCTTCTGGATTGAGTTTGTTATGAGGCACAAAGGGGCCGCTCACTTGCGCACAGAGTCTTACAAAATGCCGTGGTACTCTTATCACTCTGTTGATGTCACACTGTTCCTGCTTTCTGCTCTGGCACTCATGATCATGACTATATATGCAGCTATCAGATATTTATGTTGTAGAATATGCATGAGAAAAACAAAAAACAAGCAACATTAATGTGAATGAGATCTATCTATCTATCTATCTATCTATCTATCTATCTATCTATCTATCTATCTATCTATCTATCTATCTATCTATCTATCTATCTATCTATCTATCTATCTATCTATCTATCTATCTATCTATCTATCTATCTATCTATCTGTCTGTCTGTCTGTCTGTCAGTCTATGGTATACCTTTTCTTTCTTAAAAAGCATTGTTCATCAATGGAAAACTACAAACACAATTCATTACTTGACAAATAGCAAACTTGTCTTGTTCTGAATGATACAAGAAGTAAGGACAGTTCAATAGGGGCATCCTTGTGATTGTGTATCGGGCCCAGCCCTGACCAATTTACTGCCCTAGATAAGAATTTATTTGATGCCCCTTGTATTAATGTTTAGCACTAACATTACATGTTATCAGTCTAAGATGTGGAAACACTGGTACTGTTTTATTTTTGTAAGTTGTGTTTTAAAAATTGTTCTCTGAGTCCAGTTTCTTCTACCTCTGTCATTGTGTTAATGATGTATACAGGTGCTGTTCATATAATTAGAATATCAAAAAATGAGTTTTGGCGTATACATTCCACGACATTGCACACTCGTACTATTTATACGCATTTAAGAGTTAGTGAGAGTGAGAGTAAAGCAAACTTTACCTCTCTGCGTACAGCGGCCTTACTAATATGCTCTGCATCCCTGATATTATATAGAAAACTATCATTAAAAAATGGTACATTTCAAATGAATATGCATGTGGTTATAGCAAACAAAAAAATACTCTCCTGACATGAATGTAACTACAAATGATTGCCGCCTCCTCATCTGCAGGATGATATTTTTGTCATTTTGACTGTCCTCTTGATAAAAATATTTTTGCAGTGAATGAATGTACCCGCACTGATAAAAAATGCTTTTCTTTTGTCTTGTAATTTACAGTCAAAATATCTAAAGATTCTTAAAACATTACATAACATCCTACTTAAGTAAAAAAAAAAAAAAAAAAGACAAGTATTTAGTCTTGTTTCTTGAGAGACACACAAAAATGCTACCTTTTAAAAGGGGACGGAGATCAAAAGAAACTCTGGGTTTACTGAAGAAAACCTGTTCCCAACAAGGTTAGGTTCACAGAGTTAGCCAAAACTCAATTCAAAAGTTCATTTATTTCACTAATTCCATTCAGAAAGTGAAACTTGTATATTATATTCACTCATTACACATGGACTGATATATTTCAAATGTTTATTTCTTTTAATTTTGATGATGATTATAATTGACAACTAAGGAAAATCCTAAATTCAATATCTCAGAAAATTTGAATATTGTGAAAAGGTTAAAAATTGAAGACACCTGGTGCCACACTCTAATCAGCTAATTAACTCAAAACTCCTTTAAATTGTCTCTTAGTCTAGTTCTGAAGGCTACACTATCATGGGGAAGACTGCTGACTTGACAGTTATAAAAGACGACCATTGACACCTTGCACAAGGAGGGCAAGACACAAAAGGTCATTGCAAAAGGGGCTGGCTGTTCACAGAGCTCTGTGTCCGAGCACATTAATAGAGAGGCCAAGAGAAGGAAAAGATATGGTAGAAAAATGTTTAACATAAACGTATGGAGAGTATTGTGAAACAAAACCCATTCAAAAATGTGGGGGAGATTCACAAAGAGTGGACTGCAGCTGGAGTCAGTGTTTCCAGAACCATTACGCATTACGCAACCATTACCCATGGGTTTCAGCTGTCGCAATCCTTGTGTCAAGCCACTCATGCACAACAGACAGCGTCAGAAGAATGTCGCAAAAAGGACTGCTAAGTGATCCAAAGTTATGTTCTCTGATGAAAGTAAATTTTGCATTTCAGGGCCCCGAATCTGGAGAAAGAGAGGAGAGGCACGCAATCCATGGTGCTTGAGGTCCTGTGTAAAGTTCCCACAGTCAGTGATGGTTTGGGGTGCCATGTCATCTGCTGGTGTTGGTCCATGTGTTTTCTGAGGTCCAAGGTCAACACAGATGTATACCAGGAAGTTTTAGAGCACTTCATGCTTCCTGCTGCTGACCAACTTTATCGAGATGCAGATTTAATTTTCCAACAGGACTTGGCAACTCCACACAGTGCCAAAGCTTAAAGGACAACTTCAGTGAAAAATGAACCTAGGGGTAATTAACACATGGTTACCGAGTAGATCGTTCTCTGGGATGCGTTTTCATTCAAATTGAATGTAAAGAGTTTTATCTCTAAAAACAGATTAGCCTATAACGCTAGTTTATGGGGCATAGAATAAGTAAAATGAAATCGTTACCTAGTTAATACCACTTACATGGCTCAAAATAGCCTCACACTAACACAGTAGCATAATGAGGGTCCCTACATGCAAACCAAAGCATTGAGAACTTTGTAAATGTACAAACAGTTTAATAAGAAGATACTTTATAAAGACAGTCCATTACGCGTATAGCCGTATACAGACAGTAGCCATGTCGAGCAGTCGAGCCACCCACGAGCCACGAGACACGAACAGTCGAGCCATGAATGCTGCGCTAAGTGATGAACTGTGACTTGGAATCTCAAATGGGACACCTTCTTCCCTTGTAGTTAGTCAACCATATTTTTTAATAAACCAATATAAATCATGCATTTCCATGTAATTAGATTTCACAAACGTAATTCCTATCGATCAGCTCACTTAGCACAGCGTATTAACCAGTTTTCACTACAGTACAAAATTATACATTTACCCTTTTTTTGAAGATGGTAATGAAATTGAAAGACTAAAACCTCTGTTGGTGTTCAGCTACATCTATTTGGTTTGATAGTAGTTTACATTTTATATTCAAAATATATTTCGGCATGGTATAAATCTAGGTCTTGTGCAGTTTTTTTTAGTTTTTAAAGTTTTGAAGAAAGGAGTATGTAAATGTGCAAAATAGCCTGAAGGTACATAGACTTTTGTGTCTAAGTGAGAAAATAATTCATGTCATTTAAATTATAGTCATTGTATGCATTTTGTGCCAAAACAATGGAAGAGGATCCTCAGTTTAGCATACTTTATGATTGCGTCGTTAATATGTGCATTAACGCATTATTGTTTAATACATTAAGTTTCCCCAAAACTTTAATTATATCCCCCCACAATAAACTTTAGTTGTAATTAAGATTTTAAAATTCACCTAATAATGCTCTTTAATGTGATATTGTTTGTATTGTTTTCTTGCAGTTCTGCTATAAAATCAGATCAGAATCTGAAGTATTGCACATACACATACAGTATGGTTTGCACCTTTCACAATACTCAATTAGTGATTGTGAACTAAGGTTGGTATCTTTAGAAGAACTATCTGTGCTGAATTCTACATAAATAGATCACAACAATCCCGTACTATAGGCAGAGCCACTGATACAGGCTGCATATATATACATCAAATGGTTATTCGTAGATGTAAACATTCATGACTGAAACAGCGGGAGAAAATTATATAGATGTTGTGGGGAAATCAAATACAACAACAACCACTAATGGTTCTCTCCTCCACTAAAGTAATAGAACACAAAAGCAAACCATATTCATGGAGTGAGCCAGACTTTTATGTGCAGGGTTATTGGTAGTTTTACAGACTGCCCTACTCATCACACTAACCACTGGGCTGAATCTACATGAATTTCTGCTGTCAGAAAGCGCTATACACATACACAATCTGGAACACACATAATCTTTATGCGTGTTTGAAATTTTCCTGACTTCACGCTTTACAAAACACACAGCAGAACTTTCTGCTGCTTTAGTACTTTAATATGCTGCCGAGCTGCTAAAAATACAAGCGTAATTGAAAGCTTTTATCCTCGCAGATATACAAAGCATTTCTTCTCTTTTTTGACATCATTATGCAGTTTAACTGAGGTTTTAAAAAATATTCATCTAGTGCAGTGGGTGTACGTGCAAGCATTTTTTTCTGTGTGTGTCGTTGTTTTCTATTTATTTTAAGGATTGTTTGGCATCATCCCCATTATCCTTCACCTAGACAACATGTAGGCTATTTCTGGCATACATCAGAGAGGAAACGACAATGTCTGAACATCAGCAGTATCAGCAGGTGCAGTATGTATGTTTAGACATCATGATGGTGATGCTCATACATTTTTATTATGCTCCCTGTGGCTAATGTGGAATGTCAACGCTAATACAAAAAAACTATATGAATATCAATGTACAATAGCTCCCATCCAACTGTGTTTGTCTATATGTGCATACGAGTAACTGAATTTTTTGCCCTAAATGCACTGCAAGTTATATTAAACACATCCTTTATGCAGTATAGCATGTTAATATGACCAAAAACACTAAAGTACTCTAGAGCTCAATGAAGCAAGATAACAGAAACCTTTTCATCATTTATCCAGGTTACCATGACAGCTTGAGGGTAGCAGCTCCTTCTGTGTGTGTGTGTGTGTGTGTGTGTGTGTGTGTGTGTGTGTGTGTGTGTGTGTGTGTGTGTGTGTGTGTGTGTGTGTGTGTGTGTGTGTGTGTGTGTGTCTCAATGTCCTTCAAAGGGTGCTCTGTCCACTTAAATAGGACAAACTTCCTTTTTTCTCTCCCCCTCTCTTTTTCCTTGAGGGGCAGCGCTTTAACCCCATTAGTCATTCTAAAAAATGAGGATGTGAGTTGTGCGAAAACTGGGCTAAAAAATACGGACACATTAAAGTTTCTCTATGGCTCATATGTGCTTCTATTTTCTAAAAACAAAGCCACTGCACGGTGTGAAATGCTGCCCCCCAAAGGATGACGTTCAGTGGTTTATGTTTAGTCCCAGAGCTTTTGTATGTAATGTATGATAGGGTAGAGTATTGCTCTGTCAGAATATGGATACACAGCATACAAGCTATTTTTTTTTATGAATGTTTAAGTACATTGAAGCAAGTAATTACAGCTATTCCCCACTGCCCTCAGATTTAAACCATGACACACACTCATGCAGAATGCTGGAAATGTCCTTCAGTTGTTCGTCACGCTTTTCGGACAAACCAAAACAGATTCAGCGAGGGACCATCGACCACAGTAAACATACAAAATGAAATGTAATATCAAGCTTGACTTCACTTTAAAAATAATTAAATAATTCTAATAAATAAAATTAAACAGTGTCTCTGAAAAACTGTTTCCTAAAGGATTAAGGCTTCATTGTGATTGGAAACTGAAAATCTATTTAATTTTGTTTAAATTAATGATCACATTTACTCACATACATTTGCTGACATGTTCATAGTACATCATTGTGTGGTAAACCAAAATAGACATTACAAAAAGTGACTTTCCAGAATTTACAGAATTCCAAAATTTATAGAGGTTTGATTTTGTATTTCTACTGCCGTACACAAGACAATTCTGTGACCTACAAAAACGCCAGGGTTGTGTGTTATTTCAATTCCTGTCTAAATCAACATTTTGGTTTTAAAGGGTTCATGTCATGGATTTTTAATTATTTGAATATGTTCCTTGAGAATTACTTATAATGTTAATAGTTTGTGTGTGTGTGTGTGTGTGTGTGGGCTGGTAATCCCTACGTTATGGGGACAAAATGTCCTCACAAAGATGGCAATATCCAAAATCCTTGTCCTTGTGGGGACCTTTTTTGGTCCCCTTAAGGAAAAGATCTTATAAATCACACAGAAGGAGTTTTTTTTTAGAAAGTAAAAATGCAGAATGTTTCCTGCGATGGTTTAGGGGCAGAGACAGTGTAAGGGGATAGAAAATATGGTTAAATTGTAATCACCCATCGGTCGCCCATCACTCACCCCTCCCTTTCGAAGCCCATAGAGAAGCTACAGTGGCCAACACCGGACAAAATTGTCATCGTCAGAGAAAGCTGAGGGTAGCTAGCGCTTTGTAGAGCAGTGCTGCGTTCCACTCCACTTTAAGACACGCACTTGCAAACTTCCCTAAGCACTTCCCCTTGGGGGAATCCCTGCCGCCATTTTGAAGTGTGTTCCACTTCGTGAAGTGGACAAGGGAAGTTTATATGGACAGACCCTTGCTCCCTCGATTTTGACCGAGTGAGCGAGTCCACTTCATATGTACACTTCAGGCAGCTTCACATACCACAATGCAACGCGATTGTGACGTCACCACATATCGCGTTTAATTTACCCCACCACAAACAACTCTATGATATTTTAAAAAAACATTTAAAACAACCCAAACACATCCATATACATATAGAATGCTGCATTAAACAATTTCGTAAAGGAAAAAAATAAATAATAAATCAACTCCAAAGTGGATTCCAAGTGATCAAGGGCTTAGGGCGTTCCAGTTCAGTCCATTGCAAAGTTTCCGCCAGTAGTTTTTTTTTTTTTTTTTTAGTTTCCGCCAGTAGTGGGCACTCATGCAACGTGAGCAATGACGCACATCCGAGTGAACGAGATGGAGGGAAGTTTGCGAGTGAAGGGCATGATAAAAACCAACTGGAACGCAGCACAGTTTGTCCGTTTAGGGCTACTGTAGAAACATGGTGGTGCAAAATGGCGACTTCACTGTAAAGGTATCCGTGGTGTACGGAGATAGAAATGGCTCATTCTAAGGTAATAAAAACATAACGGTACATTATGTAAGCTCTTTATAAAAAACTGAAAACATATTATGTATGTTATATATTGCATTTCTGTCAATTGATCCTCATAAATACTACACACTGCAACTTTGTGACAGCTTTTTAAAGCTTTTCAGTAAACACCTCAGTTGTGATTGGTTAATATACAGACAAAGCATTATGAAATCATTCACTTACAGTTTTGTAAAGCAGCTGCTGTCAGATCCAGTACAGTTGGCTGCTTCATCTGTCAACAAAAGTTCCTTTGCGAACTCTCCATTACATTGTGCCTCGTTTACAAAACAAAATCCTTCAATGCGATCCGTATAAATCCAGGATGCTGCCTGGGATCCTTCTGAAGTCTGTACAGAGACTCAAACGAGCTGTTTAAACTGGACGTGTCAAAGCAAGCGTTCTTTCACTCTACCATTTGTCCTGTAGTTGACAGCAAGGGCACAGATTTGGTTTGAACATTGGGGGGGTTGATAGCCTGGATGCCAGCCGAACTTAGCCCCGCCCACAAATATTTTAGGTCGGACAGTTCGGTCTGACCTCGCTCCATAGAGGAGTAATTATCTCTGAACAGAAACTGTTCGGACCAATGAGATCATCAGGGCGGGCTTTAGACGATGACGGACAGATGAACAACGGTAACGTAATCATCACTTCATCAAAGGGGCTTGGATTATATTTGTTCGAATCCTAAACAGAGAGCTTGTTTGTATATTGTATATTCTGTTGATATTTGACAATGCGTCAATGATTGGTTGTAGGTCTATCCAATTGATGTCTTTCCTGGTTCGGTGAACACACCCCATAATCACAGCCCAATGGAGCAGTTTCAGACTCATATTCTGACTAGAATTGCGTTTGACCACGTCAGGCTAGGGGGTTGAACGTTGGGATGCCTGTTTTTTTATGCGTATTGTTATTTATTTATTCATTCATTCATTCATTCATTGTCTGTCTGTCTGTCTGTCTGTCTGTCTGTCTGTCTGTCTGTCTGTCTATCTATCTATCTATCTATCTATCTATCTATCTATCTATCTATCTATCTATTGCCTAACTTTACATAGCTGCTGTTTTATACTGTTTCCTATTTTATTTTCTTGATTGAAAGGCATCATCTTTACACTGTAAAAAAATATTTCAGCTCCAGGTTACTTACTTTTTTAAGTTAAACCAACAAAAAACAACAATCTTTATTTACAGTGTACCCGATCACCTGCTCCTCCTCTCCCTCTGCTGACTTTTCTACCCTGCTGCTTTACCTCGAATCTGTTATAAAAACATGTTAAGAGATTATACACCTCATAACGTTATGCAATTTGTGTATAATCATTCGTAAAATTCTAACATAGAGATTATAAAAAGAAAGAAATTAATTATTGATACAGTAAGCGGCAGCGATTCACTGTTTTAATGAGTGAGCCACTTAAATCGTTTATTCATCCAATTCGTTCAAAAGTCTGATTAATTTAGGACGGAAAAAAACACAGATGTGAATACTTTTGTCATTAATTACAGACACTATTGAAAAATGAACTAGCAAAACAGACGGCTGCTCTGGTAACTTGTTATAAGCTACTGATAGTTACAGCTAAATGCATTGCAATGGATCAACGTTAGCTAGCTAAAACATATGTGGTGTGTAGTTAGCTATTACACAATATTCTCATACCTCATTAGTATATGTATATATATTATATATCAGTTTATGCTTTTTTTATTTGTTTGCATCCCTCTCTGACCAGCAGTGCAGCACTGCTGCAACGTTACCCGTTATCCGTGTGCTCTGCTCTCCCATTTAAACACCACTCGGGTTGTTTTGGTGAAAGTGTGACTCATTGGTTGGGCATTACCAATCGGTTCAATGGAGGGGGAGTATTTTTTGTCAAGATTTATTATAACAAACTCATATTTGATTAGGAACAAAATTATTGTTACAAAATAAATGAATTCTACATATTTTTCATGTGATCTACTGTGATTTTCATGTTGAAATATGGGGGGGTTTGTAAATGATGGATTTGAATGTTGAGGGAGTTACCTCCCCCCATCCCCCCATTAACTCCGCCCCTGGTTGACAGACTCAAGTGCGTGGAATAATGTCAGAGAGTGAAGGTGCATTAATGTATACTGTATCTGGTGTAGACAGCTTCAGTGATTATAATGGACTCTATTTGTAGGCATCCAGTGCAGGCAAATGTCAGCCGCTAAGTAACTGATTGTCAGGGGGCGGGGCCTATAGTCTGATGATGTATAACTAATAGATAATAGGCTTATTCAAGATCCATTGGCGCTGCGCAGACTGATCGGTGTATGCCATCAAAGTACCGCGAGAGAGATTCAAAAGCATAAGGAGTAGTTCTCGCGGTACTTTGATGTCCTATGCTGATCAGCCTGTGCAGCGCCAATGGATCTCGCACAAGCCTGTTGTCTTGCAGTGGAGGCGGATATGCAAATTTGATTGGCCGTGTGACGGATCCCGGATCACAGATCCCGCAATATCAAATTAAGCTGTTTTTGGAGTTTGATTAAACAAATGCTTTTTGTTTAAGAAGAATGTTTTAATCAATGAAACATGCCAAATGTTTTAATGCTACAAAGATCTCTTATATAAAAGAACAAGGCATATTTGACCCCTTTAAGAGCAGAAATTCATCTAAAAATGTATTTTGATATTTTGATATTTAGTTTTATATGAAAACAACAAAAGAATGGACCTAACAGACAGTCCCCTTTTCATAATAATTACACAGATCTTAATCAGTACATGAAATCAAAGACATCCAATGTAAATATTTGGAACTCAAATGTCATTCAGAAACCGAATCCCATCTGAATTATGCTTATGTATGCCCTCATTTAGATAGCTAAGCAAACATGTGTGAAAGCGTTCGTCCATGATGAAGAGATAAGACATCGGTTGTCTCTTGATCCTTTTGTTTGTTCATGAACTCAAGGGTGTAGAAGAGCGTTGATGCTTTCTGCATGTTACACTCACACACGTATGCATTACACATCTCACTGGCCTCACCATCAACTTCAATCCCATTTGCATCTCATTAATTATGCAGAAAAGCTTCATAAATATGCAAACTCAATTCTTACTCTAACTCATTTGCTTTATGCCATCTGGCCATTAAGCAACTTCTAAACAGATCATTTAGAGAGCCATCCACGCACACACACACACACACACACACACACACACACACACACACACAGAGAGAGAGAGAGAGAGAGAGAGAGAGAGAGAGAGAGAGAGAGAGAGAGAGAGAGAGAGAGAGAGAGAGAGAGAGAGAGAGAGAGAGAGAGAGAGAGAGAGAGAGAGAGAGAGAGAGAGAGAGAGAGAGAGAGAGAGAGAGAGAGAGAGAGAGAGAGAGAGAGAGAGAGAGAGAGGTATCTTCCTGCAACCAATTTACATACAGCACACAAACCACACACAGACTTGCTGATCCAGCTGAAGAGAAGACCACCAAGGTCAAGGTGTCTCTATCTTCATTCCAATCAGCTCTTTTTCTCTCTATCTCCTTCTTATCTTACCTTTTACTAGAAATGCCCCCCTCTATACATTCAAATGTTTTTTTAATCTTGAGGCCAATGCCCTGCACCGACAGATGGCGAGCAACAGCAACAGAAACTGCATTGGGTTTTGTCAGATCAGTGTTTTACCCGTCTGCGTCTGTCAGTGTTGGTCTGCTGTTTGTCGGGTCATGGACTGTCTAAGAAGTGACGCAGTATAATCTGGTGATTGTTCGCTTTGGTCGGTATCTGTCGGTGCCGTGTGAATTGGCCTTTATGCTACTATCATTACACTTTTTCTAAGGATACCAGTTTTTGGATTACCATTACATTGTCAGTACAGGATTAACAGTACACTGTCAGTATACCAGGATTACCAGTACATTGTCCAGTAATTTTACAAACATTTCCATTAACCCTAAAACATAACGCAATGAAGTAAAAAAAAATCTGAAATACTGGTAAAACACCTGTAAAAATATATGGAAAACTCTCTCCACACACACTCATACGGTCTCATTCCTAGCATTCAAACGCTCTGATTGCATGTGTGGCTGTGATTATATCAACATTCAAATATGTAAAATATACCTTAAGACAAGGACAGATGAAAGCAGATTGTAATGCTAATTATGGATTTGATTTTGAGTAAACAATCGTACATATGTCAGAGCATTTGGAGAATAATACTCAATAGGTCAAACGTATGTGTGTGAATGCATGTGATTGTGACTGTGTTTAGGTCTGATTGTACTTAATGACCAAACAGCGTAAAGATTATGTGAACACCTTAAGATGTGTTAATTTATCAGATAAAGGTCAAGCGAAGCAAAAGTATAATTTTTTATGCCAAACTCTACAGCATTCTGGCTACATATTTAGGGCCAAATTCACTTACAGCTTGCGCTAATTATGCAAGGGCAAACCGTCTTTTGCCGTTAAAAAACTACTGTCAGGATTTACTTTACTACGCATTGAAAAATTATCTCTGGAAGGGCTTGGACAGGGTTATTTTTGCAGCTGACCTTATTGCATTTGTAGAAGTTTCTTGCCTGATAAGCCAGACCCACATCAAGATGTTTGGTCTGGAAACTCACCATAGACAGGGCTCAATCTGAGGGGCGGGATAAACGGTTGTCTTTCAAACTCCCTCTGCACGCAATTTGATAGCACTTCAACTAACCAGAGCAACGTGAAATGGAGCTCGTTGATATATTAAACTTTTGCAGTATCCGGTCGGGAAATCTCAGAACACATCTGCCCTTCTTAAAAAATTATTTCAGTGCCATTCTTTGTTCTTTCTCAAAGAAAAGCTTAACTCCAAGTCTTCCAGAGTTGCGGCCAAAGCTGATTCAAAAGACCGCCGTTCGCCAGCTTCTTAGTTTACAGGCAGAACCTCTGCAACTCTGCTGTTATTATGTTAAGCCCCGCCCACAGACTCTATACACGATGTGATAGGCCTGACCAGAGTTTGTTTTTTCCATCTCAGAAGTCTATTGAGACTAAACTCGCGGCAGATTAGATTTGCTCCCGCTAGGGTGCGTCTAGATTTCTAGGCTAAGAAGTTTCAATTTTGGACGCAAAATTTATAAAATCAATATTTAAATAAATTATGCAAGGTGATTAACTAAGGTTTGTGCTAGTCAATTTACTTCAAAGTATTTGCTTCATTATGTTCTGCCCAATCATGTCTTAAACCAGATGCTAATTTGCTCTGCTGTTTGTAGATTATGTTGGTCATTATGGAATGATCATTATTAAGCCGCTGTGTCAAGGTCCCGCCCACACTCCCACTCCTGCAAACTCAATTGCAAGCACAACTAACAATCATGAAGCTAAACCCAATTTTTTTTTAGCACAAAATAGCCTAACTAAACCTCGAAAATAAAAACTACCTGCAATAACAGAAACCATCTTTGAAAAGATTATTTGAAGTGTAATTGGATTTTTTAGGTTTACGACCTATACTGCCAGGTATAGGTACCACCAGGTAGCGATATTAATACTTTAGCCTTACTTTTCAGTATATGTGCAGGACACATGGAGCAGACTCATAGGAGTCATTCGTTCTGAATTTGAACTACCCTGGTTACATTGTATGTTTTTGATTCACTAAAAATAACTATTTCATAGTATATACCCGTTCTCATTCCCAAGGCGTCAAAATCTGAAGCATGGTCAAGTGGCTTCTGCGTCACAATGAAGACGCTAAAGGTGCCCTTTGCGTCATTTTTCAACGTGCTGGGTGCTCCATTCATTTCAATGAGAAACATTTGGCGTCATACACAGACGCACTGGATATGGGAATGTTATCGTCATGGTGAAATTTATTTTTTGATTTATTTATTGAAATTATTTATTGGTTTATAATTTTGCCATTATGACATGTTGGAGTGTGCTTCTCAATTAAATCAGCAAGCATAATTTCATTTACATTTATTTTATTTACACTATTTAGATACGTTTTAACATGTAACCCAACCCCACTCCATCCCTAAACCCATTTGTGTGAAAAGGATATAAAACACAGGATATAACATATGACTGCATCCGCGAGTTATTCAAAAAAGTTAAATAATCCAACTTTTCTGAGGCCAAACAATTGATTTGCATTGAAGAAAATCCCCCAAAAGCAATCAGCATCTCCATCCACTGAAGATAATGTACACATCCAATTTCAAATATTGCCGCCGTTACGTCAGATTTCATAGTGAAATTGTATTGGCTTTTGTATGTCTTGTGACCAATTGCGTCATTACGTCACCATTGATTTTAAAATGTCATTGGCTCTCGTGTGTCTTGTGACCGATCACGTCATGCTCAGGAGTCTTTTGAATTATTTGAATCTGATATGAATGAGTTCGTTCACGGGGTAGTGGGATTCTCATTTCAGCGATTAAAACATCAAGATCAACTCTGTTCTTCACATGAAGACATCGTATGACTTCAGAAGACTTGGAATGCAGCATGAGTTAATACTTTTATACAGTTTTGGTCAGTTTTTGCAATAAATACTTGTGACTGTTCATTTATTTGCCTGTTATGTGTTTTATATTGTTTAGATGTGGGTAGGTTTAGGGTGGGAGTTGGGTTAGTTGCTCCAAAATATAAAAGTAGCCGTTAAATATTAATAAAATCATGTCTGCTTTTACAAACGGAAAGAATTAAATGCGTCTGTGTATGAGGCCAAATGTTTCTCATTGAAATGAATGGAGCACCCAGCGCGTCGAAAAATGACAGGGCACCTTTAGCGTCTTCATAGTGACGCAGAAGGCACTTGACCATGCTTCAGATTTTGATGCCTTGGGAGTGAGAACGGGTTGTATAATAAGGATTCAGACTACACTGTTCGTGGAATAATTCTCTATTTGACATGCTTCAAAGGGCTCTGCACGATCCCAGCTGAGGAAAAGGGTTTTTATCTAGCGGTCTGTCATTTTCACACACACAAAAAGAAAAAATGATACTTACATACATTTTAAAGTATAAAAAGATTGTGTAGAGTCCTTTGAAGCTGGATTGAAACTGTAATTTGGACCTTCAACCCATTGGTTCCTGTTGAATTCCACTATATGGAGAAAAATCCTGGAATGTTTTCCTTAAAAAAAAAACAACTCTATGCGACTGAACAAAGAAAGATATAAGCATCTTGAATCACATTGGGGAAAGTACATTTTGAATTTTGAAGTGAACTAATCCTTTAAGACCAATTATTGGATTGCTTGCATTGATGTCATTAAAAGGTCTGTGTAAGGACATCTTTTGCACAAAAATAAAACTAAAGTTTTAATTTATTGTCATTTATTTTGCTATTTGGCTGGTTTTTGATTCACTAGAAGAAAGAATCCCTAAACCAAAATATGAGCAATGCTAAAACTAATGCTTACCTCAGCAAGCACCTCAAATTATGCAACTACAAACATTTGCTTGCATAATCACAATTGGTTTTATTGTTGGATTTATGTTATGCAAATGACTTAAGAAAAAAAATAATTCAACACATAAAATGACCATTTTTGATTGAAAAAGAATGGAATGTCTCATACACACAGTCTCTAGAAAGCTTGGGGTTGGGGAACAGCATCTGACATACCTGTCTTTCCAAACGCCTGTCCATTTGTCCATTTGCTCACTCTCTCTCAATAGGCATTTTTCATGGCTCTACAGGTGAACCACACACACACACACACACACACACACACACACACACACACACAACTGGTCTCCATCTGTTGTTGTCTCTGCGCTGAAGGCACTGCTCTTATTGGCAGGTACAGAACTGGGTAAAGGTCACAGGATGGTGCTTCTTAATTACATGGCTCATTCCATTATGACCTAATTAAAATCAGAAATCAAAAGCCTGTGTGTGTGTGAGAGGTGATTGCTGTCATTGTTACACATTCTGAATGTGACGTGCACTGCAATGTAGCCAGCTCTTTGTTTGTCTGCATGAACGGAACTCATCAAAGATGTATTTTTGCTTTTTTAAAGATGACCTATTATAATCTTTTACAAAGTCTTGGTTTTGTTTTGGGGGACTACTAGAAGAGATTGTTATGCTTGAATGTTCAAAAAAGTTTTTTTTTTTTTTTTTACATAATTTACATAGTTGCAGCACCTCTCTACCTAGTCCTACTCCAGTGTTTCTCCTGCCAGCAATCCTTAGCATTCTTGTTAATACGCCCGCCTTCTACACCAGAGACCATGGTTTAAAATCCCGCTCAGAGCGTGTCAAGTAGGACCGGTTACATCTGGTGCGGAGACCCGCGGGGGAATTATGTTTGGGGGAGAAGGTGAATGTAACGCACGTAGGCCAGTAAGAGCTGTGTGTGTAAACCTCACTCCTGTGAATTCAAAAAGGTGCGCAAGAGGGTGCGGTCTTCAGCATCCTGTTAGTGCCCGTCTCCCATGCCGGAGACCTCGGTATGAGCGCTCGGAGCGGGTTCAGTAGGACCGGTTACATACGTGTGCAGCCATTGCCAGAAGCCAGGGATTACAGTTTGTGAAATTTAAAATATGGATTTTTTTTCTTCACTTCAGAAGGTCTTTATTAGCCCCTGGAGTCGTATGGATTACTTTTATGATGGATGGATTCACTTTTTGGAGATTCGAAATCTTGCCGGGAAGAGCCAGGATGTTATTTAATATAACTCTGATTGTGTTCTGCCAAAAGAAGAAAGTCATATACACCTACGATGGCTTGAGGGTGAGTAAATCATGGGATATTTTTCATTTTGGGGTAAACAATTTTTTTAAAGGTTATACAAGAGGTCACAGATAAATACATTGTTTTGACCTCTGTAATAAATGTTTCTATTAGTCGATATGTTAATATAGCAACATTTTGGAAGGCGATTTTAAAAGTGACGTCTATTGATTTCTATCTTTCACATCTGTTCACTTTTATTATTTTATTTTTTTGAAGATTGTATCCTACTCATTTTCATCCCAGTGTAACTTGTACAAAATGTTTCCTGTTAATATATTGTTTTTTAGAATTCACCCAAGAATTGAAGTATACATACTCCTGATATAAATGAAATAAGTGCCTTCCCCTTTAATTGTGATGACATCACGAGTCAATGTCATTTCCTGTTCTGGCCCCTCCTCTTTCTCTTGGCATTGGTAATGCACTGGACAGCTGAGGCTATTTTGGGCTGTTGATAATCTTATTTAACCCTTATTTTAATTGTTGCTTTTATGCTTATATTTTCACTCAAATTTATATAACACTATTTTATTTATCTGTGTGGTTATTTTTTTGTCATTTTACTCTTTTTGAGTTAATTTGTTAAAGTGGAAATGAAGCACATGCTGACAGGTGTACATATTCATTTTAGGTAAGAGGATGACTCTCACGTGTGTAAAGAGGCTGCTTATGTTTGTTCTAATCAGGTATGTTTTCTGTTATGTTTATTTTCTTGTTTAATATGATTATATGATCTTTGCATTGGTGATGCACTGGAGAGGAAACGAGGGTGACTCTCACATGTGTAAAGAGGCTGCTTTTATTTGTTCTAATCAGGTTTAAAAGATCAGCGATCCTCTTCTTCCCAACACACACACAACACACCGCAGAGAACAGACCAGTTGCACCAGCTGACGTAACCTCTAACTCGTTTCTCTTTAGCCATCTGTTAAAGATTTACCTTTAAATTACATTCATGCATTTGGCAGAAGCTTTTACCCAAAGTGACACTTATTACAGGGACAATCCCCCTGGAGCAACATACTGGTGGTGTCGACTGCTGGGATCAAACCAGTAACCTATTGTGTATCAGTTCAGTAGTTTAACCCACTTGACCACATCTCCGCCAAACCGTTCGATTATTTTCAGTAACACTTTAGTATGGGAACACATTAACTATTAACTACAACATTTCCCACAATAAATTCCTAATTTACTGCTTATTAAAGGAACACTCCACTTTTTTTGAGAATAGGCTCATTGTCCAAGTCGAAGAGAGTTATACAGATGAGTTTTAACGTTTTTGAATCTATTCTGCCTATCTCGGTATCTGGCGGTACCACTTTTAGCATAGCTTAGCATACATCATTGAATCATATCAGTCCATTAGCATCGGCCTCAAAAATGAGTTTCTTTTCAAAAGTAAAAGACTTTACTTTTTCAAAGATAATATTTTTCCTATTTAAAACTTGACTATTCTGCAGTTACATTGTGTACTAAGACCAAAGAAAATTAAAAGTTTAGACTTTTATACAGATATATAGATAGGACCTATTTTCTCATTCCTGAGTAAGAATTATGAAACTTTGCAGACGTACCATGGGTTCAGCGGCGCAATGATATTATGCAGCGCCTGAAAGTAGTTCTCAGATAGGTAACTTCCAATGCGACCGGTACTAAGTTTGTGTCGTTGCAGATAATGCAGAGTTGAAGCCGACAAATTATGTAGTGGATTTACTGTGCGATTAGCCATGGTTCTGTGTGTTGTAAAGGACTGTGATAGTGAGTCGAAGGTGTACACTACCATCATGTGTCACAGAATACCAACGATAAACAAGGAACGAAAGAATCAGTGGTTGACTGCTCTGAACCATAGATATCAAAACACCGGTAGATTCAAACGAGAAACTGCGGGATATAGTCAGACAGGGCAAAGTGTATCATCCCCCATGGCTGTAAGTATAACATTATTTAAGTTTTTGGTTAGCTTGAACGACCAGATTGAAAAGCACTGCTGTTGTCTTTAGCTAACGTTACCTGTAAATACAATTGCTTAGCGTGGGGGTTTGCGAGGCCGTTTGGTTTATAAAGTAACGTTAGTAGTTTTGTTGTAGAGTTCTGGTGAGGTAGTGTATAGTTTAAATAAAATAGAATGCGGAATTGTCTGTATTGTTTATCTACACAGTAGGTGTTTCTCAATGTCAAGGATGCTTCCTTGGAAGGACTGATCCTTCCAAGTCACTTCCTTCAGAGGCTAGGCGAGGCTCCTCTTTAGCATTCGGAAAACACTTAAATCGAACAGGCTAGCAAGTGCACGTCATTGCGTCATTACGTCAGTGAAAAGGTCCGTTGGACATCAATGTGTATATATATTTATATCAACACAGTAGTAATTTGTACCGGCATTTAAACGTTAAACTTTACGTATATTTACTACGGTTATAACAAATGTTTGGTAACGTAAATAAAAGCATTGTGGCAATCAGCAAGGCGAGGGGCTGTGAGAGCGGGCCGGTGGAGTGATAATGAGCGGCAGCTGATCGCCACCACACCGGTCTCGGCTCACGGCAGAGTGATTGGAGTATAAATGGTGGAGCGTGGAAGACGAGAGAGGACTAGGCCTGGAGTTTATGTTATGGTTTGTTTATGGTTTATTATGTGTGTGCGGGCAGTCGCCCGTGAGGGTTTTCCCCGTGTTACTTTCGTTTTGTTTATTATTTATTATAAAGTTGTTGAACGTTCGCCAGTTCCCGCCTCCTTCCTTCCCATCTCCAAACTCCGATAAGCATATTTGCCCCGTTCATGCTCCGACTCCCGGAACGTCAGAAGATAGCGAAGCTGCGCGCATAGGATTGTGGGTGATTTGAGAACGCGAAGAGCGCGAAGGCTACTCATATGCATCCTTTCCTGTATATGACGTATTTTTCGAACGAAGGACTCAGCCCTTGGTTGAAATTCCGAGGATCCTCGACATTGGAACAGTCCTTCGTCGGATGTCGATGACGTGGCATCCTTGGAATTCTGGCTTCCGAGGATCCTTCCTTGACATTGAGAAACGCCTAGTTTCTATGGTACAAAATACTACGATGTTAGTGATGTTACGCTCTGTGCCGAGGCTTTGCGGAGTGTGTCTCCTGCATAGTGCATTGAAAATTATTTTAGCGGCTGCCAAAAAAAGTTTGTCCCGTCAAAGCCTTATTTGGTCAGTTATTGTGATTTATGAGTGCTAGATGACAGGGCGCATGTTAGTTGAGTGATAGAGAGAGCAGAGCCCGCACACTCTCTCTGTCTTTATATTAAGCAGCATCGTCTTAGCATATTTCATTCACATGTTACGTTTACAGTTAGTCAAAATCAAAAGGTCGGAAGACCGAATACATGTCGGACCATTTTTTCCTTGAATTTTGACTCTTCTCTGACTCACCAGTTTGAATCTGCTCTCCTCGTCCCTTCTGCCCCAGTCTGCTCAGCCACACTTTCTCTTTCACATTTCAAAAGCTCATCTTCAGTGTTACTGTTATTCCGGTTCAAATAGATCCGGTTCGGGATCTGCACCAAAGTAAATATCTTCTGAAGCGTCTCTCACAAACGTCTCCATGGTTACAAGGCGCTCTCTCTGAGCAAGCAGATTGTCACGCTGGTATGTTGACAGAAGTTTGCCTATTTTCAGGGGCTGTGTAATATCAGTGCCGCTGCACCCATGGCGGCCGCAAAGTTTACGCAGGAATGAGAAAGTAGTTCCTAGCCATAATGGTCTAAAAAAATAGATACATTTCATTTTTCGTTGGTCTTAGTACACGATGAAACTATAGAAGTGTCAAGTTTTAAATAGGAAAACTATTGAAAGTCTTTGGTCATTTTTTGAGCACTGATGCTAATGGACTGATATGATTCAATGATGTATTCTAAGTTATGCTAAAAGTGGTACCGCCAGATACAGAGATCGGCTGAATGGATTCAAAAACGTTAAAACTCATCTGTATAACTCTAAGGGACTTGGAAAATGAGCTTATTTTCAAAAAAAAGTGGAGTGTTCCTTTAATAGTTAGTAAGGAAGTTGCTTATTTTATGTATTGAATAGGATTAAGGGATGTAGAATATGGCCATACAGTGCGTAATAACTATAAGTTCTAAAAAGCCAATAGTATAGTAATATGCATGTTAATAAGCAAGTTAATAGTGAGAATTGAACCCTAAAAAAAAAAGTGTTACCCACTTTTCATGTTCAACGTGTTCTAAGAGAAAACGATTTAAAAGGAGTGTGTCAGCAGTCCCTGATAGCATGCTGGTTCGATAAAACGCAAAAATGGTAAATAAAAGACGAAAAACATGACGTTCAAAGTAAGCTGTGTCACACTGGGGAAACTGTTCGATCTGTGCTCAAACTGAGATGAGATATTCTTGAATATTTTGCCAGTTGTAACAGCTCACTCCCACAGTTTCATCAAAGCAGTGCTTGCATGCTTTGTCACCGCAGGTACCTCAGATAAGCGTGTTTGTCTAGCACTACTGACTGTTTAAGGGTCGTGTGCCTGGTGATGACTGCCAAGAGGTCAATCATCTTGCTGTCAGTGCTGTTTATGACTCCAAAATGTGGTTTATACATTACATATATATATACTTTTTGTAAATTAATCCCTATTCTAGGTCTTACATTTTTTTTTGAAGTAACTTTCTTGTTTTACAGTTAATTGCATTTAAAGTACCCCAATTAAGCTTTTAAGATTATTACCATTTATTTAGTGTGTAATACAGCTGTTTGTGAATTTAAAAGGTTTGCAAAGTTTCAAAGATCAAAGTGCATGACAAAAATGTTATTGTCTCCTTATAGAAAGAATCGATTCTGAATTCAAGTCTGACTTCCTGTTACATAACTACGTAACAATGTAACACACTTGCATAAGGCCTGTTTATGGTCTTCATTGGCTGCCTGCGTACATCATCTACAGTTTTAGTGCTATGAAACCACTAAGCATGCTTTTCAAAAGGATGAGGACTTGTGCTGTAATTGATACTGTTAAACAACACCATTGTCGGTATCACTATGTGTCAAGCACCATGTAAACCTATTGCAGGAGACCTCCAAAACCTTTAAAATAGCATTATCGGGGCACTTTATGTTGACACTATGCTGTTTGATGAAATAAATAATAAGTCACTCTACATGTCCCCACTAAGATGCAGTGTATGTGTTTTATCATCTCGTATGGAAGTCTGATAGTCCCTCCCTTTTGTCTGCAAAAGCTGTGACATTTGTGTGCATATTTGAAGTACTTTTTCCTTTTGGAATCTTCAGAGTGATCACACTACTCACACACTATTTATACTTCAAAATGTAATAGAATATAGCACAAGTATACAAATAGAGATTTTGTGTGTGTGTGTGTGCGTGTGTGCGTGTGTGCGTGTGCGCGTGTGCGTGCGTGTGTGCGTGTGCGTGTGCGTGTGTGTGTGTGTGTGTGTGTTAGAAAGATCCTGCAGTACATATGCGTCATCAAAGTGGCAGTTGTTTACTCCTGTTGCTATGTAACGACTACACAGGAGAATGTGCTGCTCGTCTCAATTTTAGTACTTTTATAGCCTACTTTTTGAACCTTTGGTTTCACAGAACAGCATTGGCCACAAATGTATTGCAAAGGTTCCAAAGAATTTGATTTAAGAGATTTGTATGTATACAGGTCCTTCTAAAAGAATTAGCATATGTGATAAAAGTTAATTATTTTCCATAATGCAATGATAAAAATTAAACTTTCATATATTTTAGCTTCATTGCACACCAATTGAAATATTTCAGGTCTTTTATTGTTTTAATACTGATGATTTTGGCATACAGCTCATGAAAACCCCAAACTCCTATCTCAAAAAATTAGCAAAAAAGGTTCTCTAAACGAGCTATTAACCTAATCATCTGAATCAACTAATGAACTCTAAACACCTGCAAAAGATTCCTGAGGCTTTTAAAAACTCCCAGCCTGGTTCATTACTCAAAACCGCAATCATGGGTAAGACTGCCGACCTGACTGCTGTCCAGAAGGCCATCATTGACACCCTCAAGCGAGAGGGTAAGACACAGAAAGAAATTTCTGAACGAATAGGCTGTTCCCAGACTGCTGTATCAAGGCGCCTCAGTGGGAAGTCTGTGGGAAGGAAAAAGTGTGGCAAAAAATGCTGCACAACGAGAAGAGGTGACCAGACCCTGAGGAAGATTGTGGAGAAGGACCGATTCCAGACCTTGGGGGACCTGCGGAAGCAGAGGACTGAGTCTGGAGTAGAAACATCCAGAGCCACCGTGCACAGGCGTGTGCAGGAAATGGGCTACAGGTGCCGCATTCCCCAGGTCAAGACACTTTTGGGCTACAGAGAAGCAGCACTGGACTGTTGCTCAGTGGTCCAAAGTACTTTTTTCAGATGAAAACAAATTTTGCATGTCATTCAGAAATCAAGGTTCCAGAGTTTGGAGGACGACTGGGGAGAAGGAAATGCCTGTGTCAAGTACCCACAGTCAGTGATGGTCTGGGGTGCCATGTCAGCTGCTGGTTTTGGTCCACTGTGTTTTATCAAGGGCAGGGTCAATGCAGCTAGCTATCCGGAGATTTTGGAGCACTTCATGCTTCCATCTGCTGAAAAGCTTTATGGAGATGAAGATTTCGTTTTTCAGCACGACCTGGCACCTGCTCACAGTGCCAAAACCACTGGGAAATGGTTTACTGACCATGGTATTACTGTGCTCAATTGGTCTGCCAACTCTCCTGACCTGAACCCCATAGAGAATCTGTGGGATATTGTAAAGAGAAAGTTGAGAGACGCAAGACCCAACACTCTGGATGAGCTTAAGGCCACTATTGAAGCATCCTGGGCCTCCATAACACCTCAGCAGTGCCACAGGCTGATCGCCTCCATGCCACGCCGCATTGAAGCAGTCATTTCTGCAAAAGGATTCCCGACCATGTATTGAATGCAGAACTGAACATAATTATTTGAAGGTTGACTTTTTTTATATTAAAAAAACTTTTATTGGTCGGATTAAAATATGCTAATTTTTTGAGATTGGAATTTTGGGTTTTCATGAGCTGTATGCCAAAATCATCAGTATTAAAACAATAAAAGACCTGAAATATTTCAGTTGGTGTGCAATGAATCTAAAATATATGAAAGTTTAATTTTTATCATTACATTATGGAAAATAATGAACTTTTATCACATATGCAGATTTTTGAGAAGGACCTGTATATGCAGTGATCTCTTTCTGCTGATGCTCATCCGAATTCACATCACGCAAACAAACCCGTGTGCGCACCACCAGTGCTAGTGTGAAAGCTATTTTGGCCTGATACTGAGAATCTAATATTTAAACATAAAATTAAGGACACAGTAAACTGGTAAAGATATATTTTATTGTGTGAGAATAAGAGTTTGTAATTGTAACATAATTGGGTGAATAATGTGTTAATTATGTAGAGAAGATGTAAAAATGGGCAAACAATAAACCCCATTTAATTTAACTGAACTGATGCAATATATTGAGACTAAAAGATTAAAAGTTATATTCCCCATTCTAAATTAAATTCTAAAAATACATATTTTAAATTCTACTCTTTCCTATTATTTCCTGGATTTTTTTTATTTTTTCTAGTAGTGAGACAGTAGGCTACCACAGGTTTTTGCAATTCACTGAAAAAAGGTGTGTTGGATATACATTATTTAATTGTGTATATCAGTCCCACATTAATCAATTGCGTTAAACAAACATAACAAACATTTGGTCATGTAACTTGAACATCATTTAATGAATACATTTTAAGTGACTCAATTAAGTAGTTTCAAAGTGAATTTTATATGACTCCCGATTCAGACACTCAATTTCATATACTTCAATATTACACAGCTGAATTATAATACTACACTAGCCAGTAGACAAACTCTTAGCTAGCAATAGCACAAATTAGCACCTTAAATGGTAAGCATTAAAGCTCCTTCAACAAGGCCATTATGCCATTGGTTGATTTAGTCCACAGCCTAAGCAAATGCTCCACTTTTCTCCACAATGGTAATCCACAAAAATGAAAATTGTTCAAATTTATTCTAACATAATTGAATATTAAACTAAACACAATCAAGTCTCCCTTTCTCATTTTGCTCAAAAATGCATTTAAAAAAACACTTTTACATATAAAATAACATTTGCTCGCTCTTGACTTGACCATATGCAAACATGCTGACAACTGACAAGCCTCGCCCAGTTTCATTTAATACAACACAAATCATTCATGTAACAAAACACGAACGAATTAAGTTTGACTTCAGTTTGACTTATATTTAAGTGAATTGAACACAATCAAATTAAGTTTGAACAAAATGTATAGCAATTGTGTTGCTTTAGCTCATTTTAATTAAGCAATTTGAACAAGTAATACAAACAAAGTTCAGTATGCATCACAAAATGGAATCATATAACAGTATTTGTGCGATTCTTTGTGTTTATGCTGGCACAGAAAAATGATTTAACATTATTTTGAATGTGTGAGAAACAATTAGATGTATTGACTCACAGTTTCACTGAACCTTTGAACATGTTGTTGCAAATGCAGACGGCTGAAATCTTCTAAAAAATTCATGTGTTGCCTGCAATGAATTTAAACCACGAAAACCTGTTTTATTTGAAAATATTTCTCCGGGATCCTTTTAAACTCGCACACACTCAGGTACGTGTCACAAGAAATGTGGTCTGAAGTGCAGGTCTGACACCTTTCAATTCGCCTAAAGCTACACCATCATTATATAAAAGATTTTCAAATCTTTTCTCTTTCAGTGTGTCTCTTTTCTTTTTTCTTTTTTTGCTCATCTCTTTTTGAAATACAGCCCATCCCAGGAAAAAGATTTGCACCCCAATCTCGTAATGTGAGAGAAATGACTGCCTTTTTCAGTTTATTTCTTTGTATCTCTTCCATTCTCCTGGCTCAAACCTCTCCTCTTCTCTGCCTTTCTGAAAGAGGACTCCTTGCAGGAATGAGGTTTATCATGGAGAGTTCTCCGTCTCTAGAGGATTCTTGCCCAGGGCGGGCGGAAAAACAGCATGCTCATACAGATTCACACACTTTGTATGATATGAAATATGCAACTCACAGGAGCGTAATGTTTTAAGATAAAATTCCATAAGAATATGCAAATACAGCACTAATGAGGCCTCAGGCATGAATTATGCTCACACGAATTGCAGAAGCAAAAATACACGCTGCGTAGGGTATGAATATGAGTGCTTGAGTAAGCTGATATATATTATCCTCTAAATTCAAGTATGTGTGTGTGTTTGTGTGTGTGTGTGTGTGTGAGAGAGAGAGACAGAGTACACAGAAATAGAAAATTTGAAATGTAAATGTAATTTGAAATGTCATATTTTTTCATACCTTTAGGTCACATTTTACCAAAAAATCAACAGAACAACATAAATAATATTGTGCATAAAGAAATATACATACTTTACTATTTATCTTATTATTGACAATAATAACTAATTAATAAGGAATATATACACTCACCTAAAGGATTATTAGGAAAGCCTGTTCATTTTCTCATTAATGCAATTATCTAATCAACCAATCACATGGCAGTATATTCAATGCATTTAGGGGTGTGGTCCTGGTCAAGACAATCTCCTGACCTCCAAACTGAATTTCAGAATGTGAAAGAAAGGTGATTTAAGCAATTTTAAGCAAAAAGACCCCACTGGGTACCACTCATCTCCACTACAAATAGGAAAAAGAGGCTACAATTGGACAGTTGAAGACTGGAAAAATGCTGCCTGCTCTGAGTCTCGATTTCTGTTGAGACATTCAGATGCTAGAGTCAGAATTTGACGTAAACAGAATGAGAACATGGATCCATCATGCCTTGTTACCACTGTGCAGGCTGGTGGTGGTGGTGTAATGGTGTGGGGGATGTTTTCTTGGCACACTTTAGGCCCCTGAGTGCCAACTGGGCATCGTTTAAATGTCATGGCCTACCTGAGCATTGTTTCTGACATTGTCCATCCCTTTATGTCCACCATGTACCCATCCTCTGATGGCTACTTCCAGCAGGATAATGCACCATGTCACAAAGTTTGAATCATTTCAAATTGGTTTCTTGAAAATGACAATGAGTTCACTGTACTAAAATGGCCCCCACAGTCACCAGATCTCAACCCAATAGAGCATCTTTGTGACCCTGGATGTGCATCCCACAAATCTCCATCAACTGCAAGATGCTATACTATCAATATGGGCCAACATTTATAAAGAATGCTTTCAGCACCTTGTTGAATCAATGCCACATAGAGTTAATGCAGTTCTGAAGGCGAAAGGGGGTCAAACACAGTATTAGTATGGTGTTCCTAATAATCCTTTAGGTGAATGTGTGTGTATATATGTATGTACACTCACCTAAAGGATTATTACACCAAATTCTAACTCTGCCATCTGAATGTCTCAACAGAAATCGAGACTCATCAGACCAGGTAACATTGTTCCAGTCTTCAACTGTCCAATTTTGGTGAGCTTGTGCAAATTGCTTTTTTCTTATTGAAAAATAAGTTCTATCCTTTTCCTATTTGTAGTGGAGATGAGTGGTACCCGGTGGAGTCTTCCGCTGTTGTAGCCCATCCACCTCAATGTTCTGTGTGTTGTGGCTTCACAAATGCTTTGCTGCATACCTCGGTTGTAACGAGTGGTTATTTCAGTCAAAGTTGCTCTTCTATCAGCTTGAATCATTCGGCCCATTCTCCTCTGACCTCTAGCATCAACAAGACATTTTCGACCACAGGACTGCCGCATACTGGATGTTCTTCCCTTTTCACACCATTCTTTGCAAACCCTAGAAATAGTTGTGCGTAAAAATCCCAGTAACTGAACAGATTTTTAAATACTCAGATTGGCCCGTCTGGCACCAACAACCATGCCACGCTCAAAATTGCTTAAATCACCTTTCTTTCCCATTCTGACCTTCAGTTTGGAGTTCAGGAGGTTGTCTTGACCAGGACCACACCCCTAAATGCATTGAAGCAACTGCCATGTGATTGGATGATTAGATAATTGCATTAATGAGAAATTGAACAGGTGTTCCTTATAATCCTTTAGGTGAGTGGACTCAAAAAATTACTTGTTGAATTTACTTAAAAAATATGTGGTAAGTGGTTGCACAACTATATTGAGCACGTTTTACAAATAACAATTTCGTTGTATGAACAAAAAAATTAATTTAAAACTGGCACAATTTCTTTGAGTAAATACACCATTTGAATTTGTCACTGTTACATAATATTTATTTGTGCCGTTTACTTAATTTATAAACGTTTGTTATGTAAGGTGAACACTGTTATCAATTTAATTTGTCTTAAAACAATTTCAAAAAGAATATTTTTAAAAATAAAATGCAAAATTAACTCATTGGATAAACTTAAAATATTTAATTGAGAGTAGGAATTCCATCCAATGAATTTGTATATATAGTGCCCACAGCCTAAACACAGGCGCCACTCTTCTGCATAATGGTAACCACAAAATTACAGAAACTCCTCAATGTCCACCTTAACTGAACATTAAACACTAACATAAACTAATAACATCTTTCCCTTTACTGAAAAACACATAAAATAACACTTTATTCCCTACATTTTCTCTACAAGCGCAGTCCCTTGCAAAGCATGCTGGGAAGATCCACTGGCCAGTTAGTTATGTCAGCACAAATATTTCACGTAGTTTTAATGCAAATTAATTAAGTAAACTTCAGTTTATAATAGGCTGATTGAACACATTTCGACACAACTTAATTTAATTAGGTAAAGTAAACATAATTTAAATGTGTCTTTATCTATAAAGGGCCTGAATCATTTTTTTTTATGTGTATATATATCATGTGTGTGTATATCTTCTTTTTTTATTTAAATGAATTTCATAATTAATACAAATATGCGTTTACTTATTACTTAATTATTATTTGTAATATTTTAATTTCTATATTAAAGCCAATTTTTTTACATTAAAATTACAAATTTTAAGATTTTTTTTTTGCATTTAGTCTTGCATTAGAGTATTTTGGGGGAAAATTGTGTTTACTTATCATGAGACATAATGATGTGACAGTTAGTTAAAATCTGAAGATGAGAGATGAACAATCCAAATAAACTTTAATACACACATAAAAAATACCCAGTCACATATAATGTTAATGCGGAACAGAGCACAAAGAAAATGGAACAAACTAGAACTTAATGAGTTTTAACAGGTCAATGAGACTAAACAGGGCTGTGTTTTCCAAAAGCATCATTAGTCAACCATGGTGGCAAGTTCTGTTGAACTGGTAACAACGGAACTCAGACCATAGTTACTTTTGGGAAATGCACCTCAGAACGAGATATTGAAACTGAACAATAAGACATGAAGTGATAAAGTAAGAATTCTTTCAGCCCTGAAAATAAGCAAAATATAATATATTTTATTTATTTTGATTTGATGGTGACATTTTTTTTGTGAGATTAACCCATAGAAAATGTTTATCATAGTTAATCTGTGGCTTTATTGTACATCACACACACACACACACACACACACACACACACACACACACACACACACACACACACACACACACACACACATACACAAACTTGCCGTGTACACCAGACCCTGTGCTACAGTATCACTCGCTCAAGATGAAACAAAGGATTTTGAGTGTGTCAGTGAGAACCGTGCAAGAGGAGCGGATGAGAGAAAAGAGGATTATAGGAACAGAGAAACGGCGAGAGGAGTTGCGAGATCTCCCATTAAATAAAGGCCTTTGCGCTCTGGTTATCTCCAATGCTTTGATTGTTCTGGTTTAATAACCAAAGACCGTAGGATCAACACTTCATTTCAATAAATAGAATGAAATGTGCCTTGACATTATCCTAAAAACAACCATTCGAATGGTTCGCATTCATCAGCTTTATGACCTTTTTATAGCTGTTCATGCACACGTTTTAAAGCAGTCAGCCTTCCATTTCAAATGCAAGCGCTGTTAGAGCTCCTGGGAGCTTTCACATGGTCATAAGAGAAAAAGAAGAGTAGAAACAGAATAAGTGAGTTTGTAAGACACACTGATAAAAACAACTTGTAAGATTTACTTGATAAAATCTTTGTAACAATTTGCACTCAGTTTTTCTAAGTAAAATTTACTGCTGCGAAATCAAGTACAACTTACTTGCCAATATCAAGTAAAATGTACTTAACTATAAATGTAACATTTGCAAAGACATTAAGTAAATGTTACTTATTTATATTTAACTTAGCATGTTGTATTTATTAAAGGTAATCAAGTAAATTTTATAAATCTGTATTATTTACTCTTATGAAGTAATTAAGTAGATTTTATAATGTTTGTCCATTTGACATTTTGAATTACTTAGTTGAATTAATTTATATTACTCACTATTATTATGTAAATGTTGCTATTTTAAACCAAATAAATGTAATAATTTTCTCTGCATCAAATACATTTATCACAAATCACACATAAATACAATAAAGTTGAACAGTTTATTATGTCAAAATTTACAATTAACCATTAAATCAGTAATGTTCACATCAACTGATTAAGTAGTTAAGGTACATTCATTATAATTTACAATAACTGTAGAATTAACCATATATGGTTCAACTAAACATCAGCAGCCAACAGTGGCATAACTAACATTAAAGGGTTAGTTCAGCCAAATATGAAATGTATCACATTTGAGTCCAAAAATAACAAAAACTACGACTTTATTCAGCATTGTCTTCTCTTCCTTGTTTGTGTTCAATCCTCAAATAAAGATTGAAACAGTGAAGAGAAGCCAATGCTGAATAAAGTCGTAGTTTTTGTTATTTTTGGACCCAAATGTATTTTGGATGCTTCAAGAGACTCTAATTAACCCACTGATGTCTCATATGGACTACTGTGATGATGTTTTTATTCCCTTTCTGGACATGGACAGTATAGTGTGCATACACTTGCATACGCTCTCGGACTAAATATAAAATATCTTAAACTGTGTGTTAAGATGAACGGAGGTCTTACGGGTGTGGAGCGACATTAGGGAGAGGAGTTAATGACAGACATTTCATTTTAGACTGAACTGAACTAACTTAACCCTTTAATGACGAGCACATGCATAGTCCAGCTGAAACAGAATGGTCACTTTTCCTTAATGCTCATTCATCGACTGGATCCTCTCAATCAGCTCCATGGATGACCATCTTAAGGATATGCTCAGCAGCAACACTGCGACTGTCCTCCTGCATACAGTTTGTAAGAAAGAAAGAACACAATTCCATTTAAGAAATAGAATTACATTTATAACATTACATTTTATTTTCATTAAAAAGGTGACCGGACCTTCATGTCGTTAGCTCACTAAAATAGAATTGCTGACATTCATGCACTTGTTGCTAACGTTATACATCAATGCTTATTTGGTATCAGAGTTCACCTGCCATCCAAACTTTCCTTCTTTAGTGCAGAGTGCACACTAACTTATGCTTTGATAAAATAATTGCTGTGAAATTTTCAGTGGATATAAAAACAACGTAGACACTTTAAAAAAATGCTAACATTAGCTAGAGGACACACACACAGGCAGCCAGCACTTAATCACGGCCAGCTAACATTAAATTATTTTGACGTTAACCAGACAGGGTGACTTTTTCTACAAGAACGTGGCTAACTACATTTAATCCCCTCTATCTTTGACTAAACACCAGTCTCAACTTTATAGAAGTGGATAAAGCTTTAGCTTTAGCTACCGTTATTGTGATTAAAACTCACTTTTAGTCAATTTTAAACCGTAACGTATATGCAATAATCAAACCATCAAAACGAAGTACATCGTTATCACAAATCTAAAATAGAAAAGTCAGAACTTACCGAGAATAAGTCAGCCATATAAAAGCGACATCCCAAACCGACCGTCTCTGCCACTGAACCGGGATCTTTTTGAGCAACAACAAAAATGGGCGGGCAGATTCAAACACACTTTGCTTTTCAGATTAAAATTTACTTAGTATTTTTAGGTGAATGTGCTGTGACTATAAAACATTAAATACTATTTGTAAATATATGGTAAAATGTACTCTCTGTTCTCAGTTAATTTATTACATTAATAAATTGTGTAAATTTTACATAAGATATATAGTTCCAACTAAATCTTGATTTTACAATGTATAAATTACATGAATTAATGTAATAGATTTTACAATACCACAAAGTCATTTTTTTCAGTGCAGATAGCGAGACAAAGAGACGTTTGCTTTGATCAGTCACATCTTAACTGTTAAAATGTTAATTTAACTGTCTCGTAAGACTTTCTCTGCACACAAAAAACGAAATTGCATAGCGTATGTACAGCAGTTGCCAAAAGTGACAAGGGAAAATTGACATCTTTACCCTCTAATCAATATTATTAAAAATGTGTTAAAGATGTTTTAAGCATATTCCACAGTTCTGCTTGGGGTCAACTGTATTATTTATAGTAACGTAAAAAAAAAAAAAAAAAAACATTGTGTGGAGGTTGTCATACAAAGAAATGATGAACACATGCAAAAACAACAGATAATCTGTGATATATGAATAAATGATTTTTTTTCAATGTATGCTTTTTGGTTTTCTGTTTTATTGTACACTGAAATGAAACCTGTAGCTGTAGTTTACCAAATATCTCCTCCAGACATTACGTTACTGTTCTTTTAGTCGATAGTATGTTGAAATAAGTGTCTATAAAGTGTACTTGATATACGGATATAGTGTTTTATATGTTTGAAATAACTGACTGAAACCCTATTGTATGAAAACATAAACCCAATTGTTTGAGCAGCACATACATTTTTATACTAGATCTCTAACTCTCTCTCTTCCTTACTTTTTCATCTTATTTTCAGTTTTTAATGTATTTTTTAGTTTTAGTTGAAAAGGACCCTCTCCCCATGAAATGAGATCAAAGCGTTTAAGACACAATTATCTTCCTTAAGAATCAGATTAAGACAGTAAGGGGAAAAAAGTCATGGCCTCAAAGAAAAATCTCCCTTCGTGATCACAAACTTCTCTACTTCAAAGAGCTGTGGAGCGAGTGCCACTTACAAAGACTGTATACTGTGCATATGTGTTGCTTTATCTAAGATTATGCATGGATGGATGAACACATTTTCATCTGTAATCATAGAATGTGGCGAAAAAGATGTGGCTGAGGGAGGAATTTTTGTAAAATAATTTTAGGGCATGTTATGGAAGCTTAATAAAACATTTTAAAAGATAATTGCAACTTTTTATCTCATAATTGTGAGTTTACATCTGGTAATTCTGACTTCTGTTTGACAGAATAGTGAGACAAACCTGCAATTGTGTGATATAAAGTCAGAATTACATGTTACAAAGTAGAATTGTGTGGTATAAAGTCACAATTGTGTGATAAAATGTTGTAATTGCATGTTATAAAGTCACGATTTTTGTTATAAAGTCATAATAGCATGTTATAAAGTTGTGATCGCATGTTATAAAGTCAGAATTGCATGTTATAAAGTCAGAATTGCTTTATAAAGTGACAATTGCATATATTCTTAAGTCAGAATAGTGTTGTAAAGTCAGAATTGCATGTTATAAAGTCGCAATTACATTATAAAGTCAGAATTGTGTTATAAAGTCACAATTACATTATAAAGTCAGAATTGTGTTATAAAGTCAAAATTGTGTTATAACGTCAGATTTGTGTGTTATAAGCCAGAATTACATGTAATAAAGTCAGAATTGCGTGTTGTAGTCATAATTGTGTATTATAAAGTCGTAATTGCTTGTTATAAAGTCGTAATTGCATGTTATAAAGTCAGAATTGCGTGTTGTAGTCATAATTGTGTATTATAAAGTCGTAATTGCTTGTTATAAAGTCGTAATTGCATGTTATAAAGTCAGAATTGCGTGTTGTAGTCATAATTGTGTATTATAAAGTCGTAATTGCTTGTTATAAAGTCGTAATTGCATGTTATAAAGTCAGAATTGCGTGTTATAGTTGTAATTGCGTGTTATAGTCAGAATTGTGTGTTATAAAGTCAGAATTGCGTGTTATAGTTGTAATTGCGTGTTATAGTCAGAATTGTGTGTTATAAAGTCAGAATTGCGTGTTATAGTTGTAATTGCGTGTTATAGTCAGAATTGTGTGTTATAAAGTCAGAATTGCGTTATAATGTCAGAATTGCGTTATAAAGTTAGAATTGCATGTTATAATGTAACAGTTGCATTATAAAGTCAAAATTGCGTTATAAAGTCAGAATTGCATGTTATAATGTCAGAATTGCGTTATAAAGTCAGAATTGCGTTATAATGTCAGAATTGCGTTATAAAGTTAGAATTGCATGTTATAATGTAACAGTTGCATTATAAAGTCAAAATTGCGTTATAAAGTCAGAATTGCGTTATAATGTCAGAATTGCGTTATAAAGTCAGAATTGCATGTTATAATGTAACAGTTGCATTATAAAGTCAAAATTGCGTTATAAAGTCAGAATTGCGTGTTATAGTTGTAATTGCGTGTTATAGTCAGAATTGTGCGTTATAAAGTCAGAATTGCGTTATAATGTCAGAATTGCGTTATAATGTCAGAATTGCGTTATAAAGTCAGAATTGCGTGTTATAATGTAACAGTTGCATTATAAAGTCAAAATTGCGTTATAAAGTCAGAATTGCATGTTATAATGTAACAGTTGCGTGTTATAAAGTCAGAATTTTGTAATAAAGTAAAAATAGTTATAACGTCAGATTTGTGTTATAAAGCCAGAATTACGTGTAATAAAGTCACAATTGTGTGTTATAAAGTCGCAATTACGTATTATAAAGTCAGAATTGCGTGTTATAATGTAACAGTTGCATTATAAAGTCAGAATTGCCTGTTATAAAGTCAGAATTGCATGTTATAATGTAACAGTTGCGTGTTATAAAGTCAAAATTGCCTGTTATAAAGTCAGAATTGCATGTTATAATGTAACAGTTGCGTGTTATAAAGTTAGAATTGCCTGTTATAAAGTCAGAATTGCCTGTTATAAAGTCAGAATTGCATGTTATAATGTAACAGTTGCGTGTTATAAAGTTAGAATTGCCTGTTATAAAGTCAGAATTGCCTGTTATAAAGTCAGAATTGCATGTTATATTGTAACAGTTGCCTGTTATAAAGTTAGAATTGCCTGTTATAAAGTCAGAATTGCCTGTTATAAAGTCAGAATTGCCTGTTATAAAGTTAGAATTGCCTGTTATAAAGTCAGAATTGCCTGTTATAAAGTCAGAATTGCATGTTATATTGTAACAGTTGCCTGTTATAAAGTTAGAATTGCCTGTTATAAAGTCAGAATTGCATGTTATATTGTAACAGTTGCCTGTTATAAAGTTAGAATTGCCTGTTATAAAGTCAGAATTGCCTGTTATAAAGTCAGAATTGCCTGTTATAAAGTTAGAATTGCCTGTTATAAAGTCAGAATTGCCTGTTATAAAGTTAGAATTGCCTGTTATAAAGTCAGAATTGCCTGTTATAAAGTCAGAATTGCCTGTTATAAAGTCGCAATTACGTTATAAAGTCAGAATTGTGTTATAACGTCAGATTTGTGTTATAAAGCCAGAATTGCGTGTAATAAAGTCACAATTGCACATTATAAAGTCAGAATTGCGTGTTATAAAGTCTTAATTGCGTGTTATAAAATCAGAATTGCATTACTGTATTACATCCAAAAAACTGCTCTTCAACTTCAGTCGTGTGGAGTTGCAACTATAGCGCCCCATCAGAGAGGGTCTTTAGTGTGGATGGTGGTATTGTCACTTGTAACCGAGCTTGCCTCAAGCCTGCTGTTTTTGATCGGCCCATTTTCCTTGTAAAGATTGTTTAAAATGCAATTAATTTTTTTATGTCGAATGGTGTAACTGTTTACATGTTCAAATTAAGTAAGATTTACCTCAGAATTTTTTGTTGTTCACACGCGAAACATGAACTCATGTTATATTGCACACTGTAAACATAATCAAAGCTTCGAAAACACGCAAAGAACAAGACCTTTAAATAAAAATGATTTTTTTAAAAAAATATAAATATTAGCATTGAATGTTTATAATACTTATTTAATACTTGTTTTATTATTTAAAAATTACACTTTATTTTTTTTTTGTAATTTTCTTAACAAGAACAACCTAAATAATAATGCTACAATTAATTATTTGATTTTTTAGAGTTATAGTTAATAGGTCACAGTGTGCAGTGTGAGCACCAAACCGAATCTCCATGTGCTCTCATGAGAACAACTGAAAATAACACTGCACCACATTCAATTTGGGCCTCTGAATAAAATTGAGATGTTTTTCCGTTCTCTAGTGTGCCCTTCATATGCTCAATATATCATGCTATGTGAACAAATATGATACAAAATAAATATGATAAAACATTAAACAGATGCAAACTTTTAGATTTTTTAAATATATATATATATATATATACATTTTGTCTAAAGGTTAAAACAAAAGTCCTGTTATTATTTATATGTCAGGTTGTACAGGATTAAATTGGGATATAAACTATTTTAACATCAAAAAAAAAAAAAAAAATGACATGTCACTTTTAAGAACGACAGTGTTCCTGAGCAGAATGTGTGATGTTTTGCCTTCTGTTTCTTGGGGTTTTGTGGAGAGCTTTAGTAGTGTATTTGTTGAGGAGAGGAATATTCTGCACAGAAAAGTCAGACGTTTGCTTTACAAACAAAAAAATAGAAGACAATGAAATGAAATGTCAGAGACACTCTCCAGTTTTTCACATTTTTAGATGATGGGGAAAAGAGAGAAAGGGTTGCATGCCCAATGAATCATAAATCTTTCATTAAGAAATGCATTTTTTTATATAAATGCATGTTGATATTGGTACTCAATATCGATGACCTTCAGAAACTGAAATGATGCTCTCAAAATAAATCTGTCAAACTGAAGAGTTGCATGTGTCACGGACTAGAAAGAATAAAACTCTGTTTAGACACGTATCCATCCAGTGATGGGAATAAATGTGAACGCTGACAAAACGTTTTGACAGCCCGGGCCCTCATTAACATTCTCCCCAGTGGAAATATGTAAATCACATTTCATAAGGGGGAGGTATTCATAAAAACACCCTGCAAGCAAAATATTGATGCACAAAGGATGCACACTCATAAACAAACATGCACATTCACGTTCACTCTCCTCTTTGCGTGTGTATAAAGGCCTGTTCACACCAAGAAAAATGAGTAAAGATGACTATAACGATAACTATATTAGTGACCATACCAACAGGCGAGACCGTTCTGTTCTCTCAGTTTTTACTGTTCGTCAGCTGAAAAGTTCTGAAAGTGATTCCAATGATTGTTTCTCTGTGCTCAGTGTGCTGTTATCCTTATAATTGGGGTGTGGACTCTGCTATTCTTTTATATTTAGAACGTTTTTTAGAACTATCGTTATTGTTACAGTTATCGCCCTTGGTGTGTATGGACCTTAAAATCCCCATGAAATCAAAATGGATGTTTTTCGGATTTAGTCAATTGTTAGCCTTATTGTTTTATATGCTAACAATGACACAATTTGCATTTAGAAGATATAGCATTCAAAACTTAGTCTCTCACTTCAGAGTGAGGCACTAAGGACTTTTAACAACGTCCTTACGGTGTACTCACACTAGGCACGGTTGCCATGAACTGGGCCCGAGTACGAATATCCCCCCTCCCCACTCCCCCGCTGGCCTGCACTCACATAGGTTTCAGCATTCGTGCCGGAGCACGCTTACGTCATTATGGTGCGACGGTTTCGGGATAAACAGAAAGAGCGGCGCTCTCTGAACACAATGGAGTCCATCGCTCTGTTTTCTTTGTGGATAATTTTGTGTCGTTTGGTCCACGGTGGTCCACAGCCCTCTCACAGCCTTGTTAAACAGATGTGTCGCCTTAGTGGCGCGAAAATGTTCACGTAATCGTGCTGCTCGTATTATGAGGTTTGCAAGGTACCAGCTGAAGTGCAGCTAGGACTTTGCAGCTTTGATTACGGACTCCAGCACGGTTAGCGCTCACACTGCATGCGAACCGCGCTCGAGTCCAACTGAATCGCGCTCTGGCCCACCTCTTCCAAGTGGGCCAGGGCTGGCTAATCGAGCCGCGCCCGGGCACGGTTCGGAGCACTCACACTAGTCAAACGAACCAAGCTTTGGTAGTCAAACGCACTCGGGCACGGTTCAAACTGAATAGTGTGTGCCTTTTTGGGTCTTGAGAGAGGAAATGACATTTGTGTCAATGGAGGCCTTTCTGAGCCATCAGACGAGTGATGCGCACTCGCCGTCTGCAGTGCATTAGATCGTTGTTTTCACGCCGCATCCGCGCTTCATTATAGAAATGTATTGTTTGCATACAGTGGTAAATACACACAGTGTAGTAGATTATGGCCAGGGACAAAACTGGCCCGCGCAGTCGTCTCTCCATAGTGTTATTATAGTTTGCTGGCTTTGCCTCTTGTGTTGGAATTTTCCCACACGTAAATTCTGACCAATCGAAAAGCAGTTTAGGAAATACGCCATGGCCAATGAGTGATGTGGATGTTGTCACGGGCCTGCGTTTTGGTTCGTTTCAACTGGTTCAGACCAAAGCAATCAGTGTGGTGTGAAAAGGAACCAAAAAATCTGAAAAATGCAACAATGTATAATTGTTTGCACTTGGTTTGGACCAAATGAACCAAACTAGAGATGTGAAAGCACCCTTAAAGAATCATTTTTTTCTAACCCTTTTATACTCTAAATAAACTTTTTACACTACAAAGAACCTTTTGTGCGATGGAAAGGTTCTTTGGATATTAAAGGTTCGTCATGGAACAATACACCCTGCCAAAGAACCATTTAAGAACCTTATTTTCAGAGTGTAGGCTCTATAAAATAATCAATGTAGTGTCCGTGATGCCACTCATAGTTTCTGAAGAGCATTTTGAAGCCCAAAGTGGGTGGAGCCGGTTGCCGCCATCTTGGCAGCATGTCACTCCTCGATAACCGAAAATGGGCAAAGAGGCGGGGCGTGGGTGGAGACAGACAGCAGACAAATGGCTAGTAGTGACAGCAATCCACCTATAAATTTAAAGGACAACTCCGGCAAATTTTTAATTTATCTTGATCGTTATATCTTTGTGAATACAGTCTATAGAAAAAAACGAGCCGGATTGGTGCTTGCAACACGGAGCTATTACAGTTAATGTCCAGAGTCCCCCTCAGCTAAAACGGCAGCTTTAGGGGCATACGCCGTAAAGGGTGTCTTTGGGCCTCTTAACAGACACAAAATGCAATTAAAATGTCTGTTTAACATGAACAGGTCCCTTACATGACAACGAGATGCGTTTAGCCACTTAGCCATTGTTTAAATCACCTGTTTTTGCCAGCTAGCTGTGTCTTGCGCTGAAGTCCCTTGGGAACTCCGTTGTAGCCGGAAAAAGTTGGAAAGAGCATCGTTTGTATGAAGAGGCTCTGCTCATCGGCTTGTCGGTCCTCAGTATTGAACGTGTCCGAGAGAAACAGTTTTCGATTCTGTCCTGCTGATCCGATGAGGACCGCTGCTCGTTCAGTTACTCGCGCATGCTCAGTATCAGCGGCTCGTGAGTTCATCGGTTCTGATCAGCGATGATTTGAGACGCGAACCGTTTAGACGATTCAGTCCAATTGGTGAACTGGTTCGCACGTTCACTAAAAGAACCGGTAAAAAGACGATTAGTTCGTGAACCGGACATCTCTAGAGTGATGATCCGATCGGGCTCGCAAGTGAAGAAGAAATTGTTGCGTTTGTGCCTTTCCGAATTGTGAAAACTTGCAGCGAACACTTGACTAACTTACAAAGACACAACACAGCCGGGCCGGTTGAAGAATAATGCCATTCCGTGGTTAAAGATGAGTGCAACCACTGTGGAGGTATGTAAACTTTAATTTATCTTCCATTTGAGCACACATGGCTTGAGGAAAGATGTACAGTAATAAAATAATCGTGCATTTCACACACAACGCTCTACCCAACTGGATCTGCATTTTTTTCCGGCTACCGCTGAGTTCCCACGGGACTTCAGCGCAAGATACAGCTAGCCTTCTAACACTGTTTAGATGAATTTAAATAATGGCTAAGTGGCTAAACTCATCTCGTTGTCCTGTAAGGGACCTGTTCATGTTGGACAGACATTTTAATTGCATTTTAAGTCTGTTAAGAGGCACAAAGACACCCTTTACGTTTATGCCCCCAAGCTGCCGTTTTAGCTGAGGGGGGCTCTGGGCATTAACTGTAGCAACTTCGTGTTGCAAGCACCAAAACGGTTCTTTTTTTTCTCTCTATAGACTGTACTCACAAAGATATAACGATCAAGATAAACTTAAAAATTTGCCGGAGTTGTCCTTTAAGGCTTACTGAAATTTAAACGGATGAGCTATACAAAAAAATTACACTTGTCGTGAAGGGCAAAATCAGCTGTATAGACCAAAACCACTTTTTGTACCAGGCTGTAAACATACTTTTTTCTGCTGAAAAAGTTGGACACGTATCCATCCAGTGATGGGAATAAATGTGAATGCTGACAAAACGTTTTGACAGCCCAGGCCCTCATTAACATTCTCCCCAGTGGAAATATGTAAATCACATTTCATAAGTGGGAGGTATTCATAAAAACACCCTGCAAGCACACCCTTAATTATGCAGAATTTTAAGGTTTCGTATCATTTAAAAGGATGTTATAAAAAAAAAATTGCCCCCTTACTTTTGTCGTGAAGGGCAAAATTAGCTACATATACCAAAGCCACTTTATGTACCTTTTTTTCTGTTATAAAAGTTTGGCATTTTGGGGGGTCTATGGGATTGACTCCCTTCTGGAGCCCTTCTCTAAAAGCCAGTCGATGAATGTACTTTAAATCACTTCCGTGTTGGATTCAAGAAGAGAGAGACTGAAAGGTTGCTTGGTTTCAAAGTGCAAGTTTTTGAAAACGAAACTGCCCACATGAAAAAATACTATAGTATATAATTGTAAAATTTCAGTAAAATTACTTAAGAAATACTAGTGTTTTTGAACCATACTATAGTATATATACTACAGTATATTGTAGTATATTATGCTACATTTTGTAAATTTTCTGTAGTATATTTACTATAGTATGGTTCAAAAACGCTCAACACTATAGTATTTACTAGAGTAATTTTACTATAATATATACTATAGTATTTTTTTTCATGTGGGCAGTTTCAGTTTCTAAAACTTGCACTTTGAAACCAAGTGGTAACCTTTCAGTCTCTCTGTTCTTTCTCTCTCTCTCTCCATCTCCATTCTTTTTTTCTTTCTTTTTTTTAAAAGTGATTTTGTGAAAACAGTGACCACGTATTGCATGTTCAGTCTATAGGCGCGTAGTGTTTCTTTACAAAGGGACATCAACTACTGGCCTGGCATGCATTATACAGCGTTTTCAGTCGTTTTTGCGGATTCTTGTGAATGAGAATCGTTTTGAATGTTAGCACATTAGAGACTCCTAAACGCCAGTATTCAGTACCTATAGACAACAGAGTACAATTATATCCATGCCATTAAAAATTTAAAAAGTTTGGGCTTACACCAAGATTGCACTGTCTCTCTGCGAAGGAATGACTTTGAGGTTTGTACAGTAAGACATCATTAGTATTGCACACACTTCTGTAATGGCCTGATGCTGCTGACACTATCTTCTCCGAACACACAATCTGATTGGAGAATACCACCCACACGCTATACAGCACTCCACACCTATTGGCTGGTTAAGACTAGCGGACAGCTGTGCAATAAAGGTGTCTGAGTGAGTCATGCAATGTCAGATGATGGACTTTCGTCAATTTAAAAACATTTTTACTCCATAAATGGAATTTAGTCTTAAAGCAAAAGCTTGAAAACTGGTCTAGAGAAATTTAGCAAACAGGGCCAAAAAAAGTGTTTCTCAAGGCAAGACCTTCACCCAAATTGCATAGAACTTCAAAAACTGTGTCACTTTGACTCACACATGCACATGCCAACACATACACACACACACTAGAGGCGAAAACTTAATCAGCACTCTCTCCCAGGGGTCTCTCTCTCTCTCTCTCTCCTCTCTCTCTCTCTCTCTCTCTCTCTCTCTCTCTCTCTCTCTCTCTCTCTCTCTCTCTCTCTCTCTCTCTCTCTCTCTCTTCCTTTCTTTTTCTTTCTCACCATCACAGACACATACACTCTCCCAAACGCTTGCACGCCCTCTGAAGTTTTCTGATGCAGTTTGTTTCTATGGCAACAGGAGCCCCTTGTTTCCCTGCGGTCGACTACTTGGAGGGTTTTTTTTTTATGCCTTTAATTATGAATGGAGGGTTTTGATAATCAGAGACAGATACAGACAGATGCAGAATGAATGATTTAAATCTTGTATTCTCGGCTATTTTCCTCCTATTAAGAACTAACAGAAGGGACAGCAATGGAAAGGCCAGACAAAACTGAAATTATGTTATTGTGTGTGTGTGAGTGTGAAGTATGCTCATTAATAAACAATTATGTAACTAACAAGCTAGTTACCTCACTTGCCCAATTTGTTTGACAAACAGGATCTGTTTGGATTGTGTGCCAAAGAAGAACTCTTATCATATGTGCCTGAATGAGACACCAGTTGTAGATTCAATGTAACTTGTAATTGTGCCAAGCAGTAGAAAACCTTGACAGTTTCTTTGCCCTACTTTCAACTTCAGTTTCTATAGAATTTATGTTACCACACTCACTGTACATTGAGAAATTGTGCCATTGTCTTTAAGGAGCTATTTCTACTGACCTGATCCATAACAATGACTTTTATTTTGCGTAGCCGAGCGGTCAAGGTTTGGCTGGTTAGCATGGCCTTTTTAGATCGTTCTAGAATCTGTGAGTTCTTTTTAATCTTTTTATAACAGGTAATTTGAAAGAGAAATCATCCAATTTTCTTTCTCTGCATCCCTTGAAGACATTCATACTCTTTTATATGTTTTATTAAAATCCACTCGGTGTTTATAAATGTACGACCACTTTTTAAAAAAAATCTTTATTAGACATTTTAAATGTTTAACTATACTGCACACAATCATAAGATATAGAAATAAGACGTAGTAAAATTTAAATAGATAAATATATATGTAAAGTAAATAAATAAATATGACAAATCTCTGTAACACTTTACAATAAGGGTCAACAGTTACTACAGAACTAACATGAACAAACCATGAACAGCTGGACGTTTTGTTAACAAAGATGAACAAATACAGTAACAAATGTATTCCTCGTGTGATTTGTTCATGTTAATTAATAATGTTAACTAATGAAACTTATTATAAAGTGTTACCAAAACACCTAGGAAACCCCGGTCTAGCATGGGACATGTCCTGATCCCCTCTCTCTCTCTCTCTCTCTCTCTCTCTCTCTCTCTCTCTCTCTCTCTCTCTCTCTCTCTCTCCTCTCTCTCTCTCTCTCTCTCTCTCTCTCTCTCTCTCTCTCTCTCTCTCTCTCTCTCTCTCTCTCTCTCTCTCTCTCTCTCTCTCTCTCTCTCTCTCATATTTATATATATAATATATACTTTTGGATATGGTCCTCAGGAGATCTGTCAAAAAGTCCTGGACCGAAGACCAGAACTGCTCAATTCGAGGACAGTCCAGAGCTGATGTACGTACCAGGACTTGTGCTGCTATACACTATCAGACTTTCCTTTCATATACTGAATCATTTGGTGAGCCGCATTTTTGGAGGTAGTATGCACACTTGTTTAGGATCTATTTTGTGACAAGAAAATTTTCTTTTTGGGGGGAACATTTGGGCGGCATTTGCACAAACATTTCAATAATATACACTATACTTTAGTTTGGGGTCAGTAAGATTTTTTTTTATTGAATTAGAGGCAGGGTATGTGATTTGTTCCAGATATTTTTTTATTTTTATTATGCTAGTTAAAAATCTTTTCAAATCCTGATCTCAAACACTAAGTTAAATGGTCTAAATGTATTTATATCAGGAGTATGCAGTCCATATAAGATGCAAATGCTCTGCATACCCAAGCCATGGACTTGCTGATTAGTATTAACATAAAAAAATGACTATAAATTCCTTTGTATGTGGTGTACCATAAAGCTTACGTGATAAAATGTTGTTATGTAACTGTTCGTCTTTTATTTATTTGACTGTAAAACGACTGTAATTAAAATCTGGGAGTTTCGGGTAAGCAGATCCACAGCAGCTTATTGGCATTGTCCCGCTGTCTTGGTTTTGGGTTTTCTCATGTGTTCCTGTTTGTCATGTGATCCTGCTCCAAGTCCAAATCAATATGTAGTTTACTGGATTTCTGTTCACGTCCTGGAATTAAATAAAGCTGCACTTGGGTTTTTACACCTGCGTTCTCATTGGTTTCCTGGCATGTGGGTAATTTTGCCTTCAGGTAAAGCCTCGTTTTTTTTTTAGGAAAACTTGTAAAATGTTAAAGACAGACCAAATTATCTGCAGTTGTTAATTGATAGCCTTTGCATTTGTTAAATCATTGCATTATTTCAACTCATTTTTAAAGAATACTTGTATTTATTATAATTATATATTTACTAATTTTATATATATTAGTTTAATAAATAGAAACTCAAAATATTTTTGTATCTGAACCACATAAAATATGTAATAAATCATGAAAATAGCACAATTTGGCATGTTTCACTGCATCATCAGAAATAACACACACATAATTACCCAATATGCTTACAAAATCTTTTAATAATATTTTAATAAAGGCTGTCGAATCTCAAAAAATGTTCATTGTATTAACTCAAAATTTTAATTTCAATGAACTCAAAATTTTAAGGCAACCAGGTAACTTTATTTCTAAATAATTTTTTACAGTGTGGGAAAAGTGTTGAAAGTGCCTCTGCAGTTAAAAGGCTTACGCTACCAGGTACACTCGTCAGACATCACGTACGCATCTTGAACTTGCTGCACTTTCAACAGAAGGCGATCCGCCAGAACTTTCATTAAAAAAGTTTTAAATATGGATATTTTTCTTACATAAACGCAATGATTTGCTTCAGAAGTCCTTTATTAACCTCCCAGAGCCGCATGAAGCACGTTATTTGACGGACAGATGCATTTTTATGGACTTCAGAAACAGAGCAACAATCCTTGCCATTATAAAGCTCGGATTAGCCATGACTTCTTTAATTTAACTCTGATAGTATTTATCTGAAAGAAGAATCTCATATACACCTTGGATAACTTGAGGGTGAGTAAATCATGGGATAATTTTCTTTTTTGGGTGAACTATCCCTTTAAGCAGCACAACTGTTTTCAAAATTGGCAAAAATGGAGTAATGATGCAATACAGCTGAAAATTCAGATATGTCATCCCAAAATTGAAAAAAAATAACAAAATAAAAAAATCACACAATATTAGTTGACTGTTTTCAATGTATTTTTAGCCTTGATGTTCAAAAACATTTCATACAACCACTGAAAGTTCTGTGAGAATGAGAGCTATGCAGTGTGACAGAAATATACATTTCCCAGTAATTATATTTGTTGAAATGCCGACAGATGACTATGGCTATAGAAAGCAAATACTGTCAGTTACAGGAATGCCCAGTTATATGGCTGTCAGAAAACATTAAAGCAAACTCGATACAAAGCGCTAATGGTGTCTCCATCATTATATGTAACTAAACACTGCAGTAATAGTTTCAGTGGTTTATGAGTTTTACTGTGCAAACGCGTATACAGTACTACATCAAAACTTTGTGTCCTTGCCAATCCATTTCAGAGTTTTCCCAGTTGCGTCTTTGAAAAGCAAACTCTCTCTCAGTCACGAACTCGCTCTCTTTCTCCGTGGCCACAGGGGAAATATCTGCTGCTACACAAAGCCCGCATTTATCTTAATTACATTTACCTGCTCTAACAGTCTAAGAGATGCCGTGTTCACCCCGTCTGATGTTCTATATTTATCCTCAAACTCGCTATGAATGGTTTTTTAATAGTAATTGATTTTTTTTAATGCTCAGATGTGGTCTAGTGATGGCTTTACATCCTCTAGAAAGTGAGATTCTTCATCAAGAAGCACTTGTAAGTTTTAATGCAAATGTCTTGTGTAAGTGGAGAGAATAAAGCAATAGATATCATCTAGAGAAAAGGCAATTAGATCATAACACAGCATACAGAGCTATTAAGTATTAAACCTGTTTAGCAGTTCTAATACTGTGTGAATGTTACGATTTTATTCTCTGTGATATTTTTATATCAAAATACTGAGAGCAAAAACTGAAAATGGATTTTATTAATATGACATAGATGTATGTAAGACAGCATTGTTGACTAAATAATTGATCCCACACTTTTCACACTGTGCTTAAAGGGATAGGTCACGCAAAACAATCTGTCATAATTTACTAAAGTTGTTTCTGTATGATTTTTTTTTATTCTGATGAACACAAAAGAAGATTTGAATAATATGGGTAATGGACCCTATTGACTTCTATAATATGGAGAAGAAAAAATACTATGAAGTCAATGGGGCCCATCAGCTGTTTGGTTACTGACATTCTTCAAAATATCTTCTTTTCTGTTCAGCAGAAGAGATAAACTCATACAGGTTTACAAACACTTGAGGGTGAGTAAATGATGACAGAAATTTATTTTTTGGGTGAACCATCCCCAGCCATGTTTGATTACCAGCATTCTTCAAAAGATCTAATTTTGAGTACAAAGTAACCAGAAACAACATAAGGGTGAGTAAATTATGACTTCATTTTTGGCTGAAGAAACCCTTTAATTATAGAGAGGCATTCCTCACATATAATTTAGAAGTGGGTTTAGCACCACTTTTTTGTTTCAGAGCAGGTTAGCTCCACTTTTGCGGTGCCTAATGTGTGCAGTGTGAAGTGATGCAGTGTTAGAATGTTACAGCTAGATGCTTAGCAACCGTAAATTAATGACGTGCTTCATATTCATGTGTGTTGGGCAGTGACAGAAACCATGTGTGTAGTATTTGCTTTATATTTACTTTATAAACTAGAGGAAAAATGTCAATTGGTGACCAAAAACGCATCAATTGGAAGAGGCCGTTGCATTCTTACCTTTTAGTCTGAAAAGTCTGAACTATATAAGTATGCGCAATGCTAGAGCTTTCATCCAATCAATGGCACTGACACGGTAAATATGCAAATATGAATGTTAAACCAGGGTTCAGGAATGTACAGTGTGAAACGTCAGCTTATAATGGTTAACCGCGGGTAAATCATAAGCAGTGTGAAATGTGAAGCATTTGTAGCATAATGGAGGATTGTGTGTGGCTTTACAATGTCCCAGGATATGTGCTTCCCAAAATCATGTCTAAGTAGAACCATTGCCACCAATGGACTCTCTGATCAACTCAGCTTGCAATGCTTTTGAGTAAGTCTCCATTTTGAATAGTTTATCTATATATATATATTAAAGAAATAACATTTGCTTGTTAAGTTTGCTTTTGCTATTTTTCTTTTTCTTCTGGGGGAGATACCAGCTTCACAAATAGTGCCACAGATTGTCAGCGGGACTGAGATCACAGCTTTGAGTAAACCATTGTAACACATTCATTCATTTAAACTTTTTGTTCTTGTGCCACTCTGATGCTAATTTGGCTTTGTGTTTTTGATGATTATGATGATAGAAGAACTTTACCCTTCTTTTGCAGTAGTTATCTGTATTTTGCGTCTTTTCTTCATCAGGGTGTCCTGATGAAAAGCATGATGCATGCAACCACCGCAAATAAAGGCTGTATGATTTACTCTCTCATGCATGTGCACTTGAAAAGGAAAAAAACTGAAATCCCCACAACTTTGTCTCAGAAACAAAATTATGACAAAGTTGGGTAAATATAATATTTTTATGACAGCCTTTCCTCTTTCCACTGTTTCTGGAATAATGCCATCATTTGCATACAGCAGAACTCTTGATAATAGTTAGCAGTTTAATCTACCTTTGTTCTTAAAGGGCAAAATAAAATAAACACAAAATTAAACGTGGTGCTTTTCTAAGCGGGTTAAAGCGTATAACTATAATGTATGGCGGGATAGCACATTTGAGAGTACTTCAACTCGGCGCAGTAAAAAGTCACGCCTGCAAAATCCTCTCCTCCTATTGACGGAAATGAGAGGGAAAGGGGGAGTTTTGAGGGCGAATTTTTCAGGCGTGACTTTTTACTGTGCCGAGTCGAAGTACTCTCAAAAGTGCTATTCCGCCATACATTCTAGTTATCCTTTTAAAGTTTAAACGGATGAGAGAGAGAGAGAGAGAGAGAGAGAGAGAGAGAAAATGTATATATGGGATCAGGACATATCCCATGCCAGACCGGGGTTCCCTGAGCTGCACTTTATATCTTGTATGCATGTCGTGAGCAATGCATTCTGTGCCACATGCAATATTAATGTTTATTTTACAAAGTTCTCAGCAAGATTTTTTTAAACTGTCGTACTTAGGAAATATTCCTCTGAGCCCCAATCTGCTAAAATCTGAAAAGAGCCATTTTGGAGGTTGTTTCCTAAAAATGTGCTTGTTATTTTGTTTAGAGAATTTTTTGGTAATTTGTCAAATTTTAGGTTATGCAATGAGACATTCTGTCAACATCACAGTTTTATCATAAACAAATAATTTCAGTTATAACATTGTTTATATACATTTTAATTTGAGTTTTTTTTTTGAGATCTTAAAATCATCACATACTCATTGAAATTTAGTTTTAATTCAGTAAAACTGAAAAAAAAAATTCTGAAGGGTCTGAATTCTATCTTTTCTATTGATGTCAGACTCAGAGTTTTCTCATCCAAACATGTTCCACTTAAAACATTACATCACTTATTTTTCTATTGGTTATTAATATTCAGAATGAATCCTGCTGTCATTTGCCAGAATAAGACATTGGAGCGAAATGAGACTCAGGAGACTACGCTCTCTGAGCATGATGAGTCATTACCACACATATTTTTTAATTAGCCAGTGCCAGAGGCTAAGGCACACCTTCCCGACCTCATACTGTGAAACATACAAAAAAAGGGAAGAAAAAAGTAAATAAATGAGATCACTGAAGGTTCATTTTCATGAGGTAAATTAAAATCATAACGGTATTCAGATTTTCATTACGTCATTTGTTACAAATATCTGGAAGGTTCTGGTAAAGCATATTGTGTAAGGCTTTTTTATTAAGTCTTTAAAGACTGAGAGAAATCTCATGTCAAAGATATGACAGTTGTTTAGGGCAAAAAGAAGACAAAAAATTATTATTATATATATATATATATATATATATATATATATATATATATATATATATATATATTATTATTATTATTATTATTATTATTATTGCATCTGTTTGGTTGTAAATATTAAGTATGTAATATATGTGTCAATGACAACACTTTTTTTCTCAAACTAAATATTCTAAATATCCAATACAGACAATGACTTGAATTTTTCATGATGTTTTCAGTTTCTAAGTTATAATTCATTTTGATCATATTTGTGAGGCCACAAAGTGGGAGGCCATGTAAAATCACAGAGCGGGGTCAGTGCACAGTGCGCAAAGACACCAACTTTATGTATTCATGAGTCAAATAGCTACATACCTCCAAACTTTATTTGGCCTTCAGATCAGCTCAAGAACAGTGTGTAGAGAGCTTCATAGATTGGGTTTCCATGACTGAGCAGCTCCATCGAAGACTTGCAAAGCGTTGGATGCAGTGGTGCAAAGCACACCGCGACTGGACTCTAGAGCAGTTCTGGAGTTCTCTGGAGTGATGAATCACGCTTCTTTGTCTGGCAATCCGATTGACGAGTCTTTGGTGGTTGCCAGGAGAATAGTACTTGCCTGACTGCATTGTGCCAAGTGTAAAGTTTGCTGAAGGGGAGATTATGGTACGGGGTTGTTTTTCAGGGTTTGGGCTTGGCCCCTTAGTTCCAGTGAAAGGAACACATAAAACGTCAGCATACCAAGACAATTTTGGACAATTTCATTCTCCCAACTTTGTGGGAACAGTTTGGGGATGGCCAGTTCCTGTTCCCACATGACTAAGCACCAGTGCACAAAGCAAGGTACATAAAGACATTGATGAGTGAGTTTGGTAAGGAGAAACTTGAGTCACAGAGTCCTGACCTCAACCAGAACACCTTTGGGGTGAATTAGAGTGGAGACAGAGCCAGGCCTTCTCGTCCAACATTCTCGTCCAACATAGTGCCTGACCTCACAAATGTGCTTCTAGAAAAATGGTAAAACAAAATTCCCATAAACACACTCCTAAACCTTGTGGAAAGCCTTCCCAGAATAGTTGAAGCAATTATAGCTGCTAAGGGTGGCCCAACTTTTATAATAATTTCTCTCAACTTCCCCGACATCACAAATAGTAATCACAAAAACAGCCTTGAAAAGAGCCTTCAGGCTCCCAGATCTCTGCCATGAGAACAAGAAAAAGCTTCCCGTGAAGGCTCTGAGGCAGCAAACTTTCGTCCAATTAGAGATACTGGTCTCCCATACATGCCAATGTGAAAATTGCTATTAGTCACAGTCCTAGTTTGTGTGCTTTTTAGGTGATATAATCTCAGCACTCACAGCCCCATCTTTACTCTACTAAATTGAAGTGTTCAAGGGAAACAAAACACTGATGGCGGAGCGCTAGTGGGGGAAGTTTGCTGAGTGCTTCTGTCTTATCTGTGCTTACCAGGCCATGGTGTTAATGTGCGGGTCGTGGCAGATATTGCAACTTCCTGCTGATCTGTCTCCAGGTTTCATAATTTTCTTTTATAATGACTAAAGCTAGATTGGTGGCAGGACAGCTTGTCTGAGAACATCCCAGCTTGTGCCAAAACAAGCAACACTGCAGCCTTTATTTTAATTTTCCTGTTTACCTCAGCAAACTGCAACCTGCTAATCTTTGGCCATAACTTATACTTTAAGTCATAAAAACACTCTTATTGAAGCTCCTGTGCTTAATACTTTGTTTAATTTGCAATACAACGAAAACAGTTAAAGGGTTAGTTCACCCAAAAATGAAATTGTTGTCATTAATGACTCACCCTAATGTCGTTCTGCACCCGTAAGACCTCCGTTCATCTTCAGAACACAGTTTAAGATTTTTTATATTTTAGTCCCAGAGTGCAGTCTATGCACACTCAATGATTCCGAATCAATGATTCGGATCGCCAATGTCACGTGATTTCAGCAGTTTGACAGTTTGACACGTGATCCAAACTGCTGAAATCACGTGACATTGGCGATCCGAATCATTGATCGATTCACTGATTCATGGCTGTTTGAATCTTTATTTGAGGTTTGAAAACAAACGCGGAAGAGAAGACTGATGCTGAAAAAAAAAAAGTAGTTTTTGTTATTTTTGGACCAAAATGTATTTTCAATGCCTCAAGAGATTCTAATCAACTAACAGATGTCACATATGGACTACTTTGATGATGTTTTTATTCCCTTTCTGGACATGGACAGTACAGTGTGCATAGACTGCTTATGCTCTAGGACTAAATATAAAATATCTTAAACTGTGTTCTGAAGATGAACAGAGGTCTTACGGGTGAGGAACGACATTAGGGTGAGTCATTAATGACATCAATTTCATTTCTGCCTTTAAGCCAAAGAGCTACACTATGTTAGAAAGCTGCTTCTCAGAGTAGCCTGAGTTAGAGGAGCTGTACAAAGTCAGAGAAGTCAAGGAAGATGCCCAGACTTGACTTCTCTTGAGACGTAAAGCATTCAGGTGTATCCAATTTTCTAAGCTGGTCCACACAACTGGGTTCTTTTTCCTCTTATAATCTCTTTAAAGTTGCAGTAAAGCTGCTGTGTAACGACTGACTGGTCAAACTTAGTTTATTTCACTAGCATGTGTACATTTACATCTAGATCTTTAATTTTCTGGTCTTTACCAGGGTGTTGCTATGCCATATCTACAATACTATGTAAGTAGTGTTATGTAAGTATTTTTGGTTACACTTCATTTTAAGGTGTCTTTGTTATAGTATATTATACATTTAAGTACTCAGTTATATTAAGTAACTACATGTACTTACTATAGGGTTAGGATTATGGGTTAGTTGCACGTAAATATGCATAATTTATAGTTATTACTAAGGTAACAAAATGTAACATATGCAATGACACTGTAAAAAAATGTGTTACCAATTTTCTCTTCTGCTTGTGGAAATCATATGTCTAATAAAACAAAAACAAGCTGCACAATTTGAGATCTCATTCATGTCCGTAGCATAATTGGTGGATGAGTTATGAACGCAATGTAAGCAATATATGCATGAGCAATAATAATAGTAATATATGCCTTACCAAACACTTAAGCCTGTCACAATAATACATTTTGTACTGATAATTTAATTTCATACAAATAATCGTGCTTAAGTAATTTTATTGTTTTGTTCATGTAATTTACAGTGCATAAACTTTATGAAATTTCTAATAAGAATAGGCCCATATGATTTACTTTAATGCTGTGAAAAGTAATAATATTTATATAAATAGTTGTTTATGATATAATATAACTGCAATATAATTTCCCTTGTTTGGATGGTAAAATGTGATTGAAATTTAAACTGGCACAATTAATGCCACTGTCTCAAATAATTGAGATTAGCTATCAAATAATCACGATTAGACAGTTAATCAATAATTATGACAGACTTAGCAAGCACCAATTACATTTATCATACACTTGTAACTAAAACTTGTTAAAGTTCACCAACATTTTTGAATTGTCCTAATATAAAGGAGTCATGAAACGAGAAATCAACTTTCCCTTGAGCCTTTAATATATAAAAGTTCATTGTGATCTGACAACTTCCTTGTAAGTCAGAGAAAAGCTTTTATTGACACCATGCCCAGCAAATGCTTGATCTCAGAATATGTCACGGTGTGGAGAAACTCTGCCTCAAAAGATGGCAATATCCGAAATCCTTGTCCTTGTGGGGACATTTTTAGGTCCCCATGAGGAAAACATCTTCTAAATCACACAGAAGGAGTTTTTTTGAGAAAGTAAAAATGCAGAATGTCTCCTGTGATGGGTAGCTTTAGGGGCAGGGGCAGTGTAAGGGGATAGGATGTACAGTTTGTACAGTATGAAATCCATTACGCCTATAGAAAGTCCCCATTAAACATGAAAACACAACATGTGCGTGTGTGTGTGTGTGTGTGTGTGTGTGTGTGTGTGTGTGTGTGTGTGTGTGTGTGTGTGTGTGTGTGTGTGTGTACTTGTTTATATTACATTGTATTACATAATATTACAAATGTCCCCACAATGTAATATAAACCTGAGATTACCCACATTGTGTGTGCACGGTTTGCGGTTAAATCTACCGATTGGGCCGGCCAAGTAATAAAAAAATAACATTCATATTAATTGCGGATGGATGAGAGATAAATCATTGTGTTTCTTTGATAAAGACATTTTTCAAATCTGTGTGCGAATCATCATTGCGCTTGTGGGTAATTTTCACACGCTTTCAAAACAATTCCTCATGTGTATACTCAGGTAAGCCGAAGCTCATTAAAAATGCAAATCTTATCCCATCCTAGCCACGGGCGTTTAATTCCAAGTCTTCAGTGTGGCATGGCCATAAAAACTGAGTGTTCCATGAGAGAGGATAAACCAGAGTACAAAACAGCCTATTACTAAATCATTATGATGTTTTTGTATGTAAAACTACGCAAACTTCATAAGTTGACCTCGGACAACATTTTAAAGCCAGTTCATGACCCCTTTAAAGGCCATTCACAGACTAATTGTTCTAATTCTAGGAAGGTCCACAATGACAACAAGCAATATTGTTGGAATCACTTTCAGAACACTTATTTCCAACTGATAAACGATAAAAATATTGACAGCCAATCAGAATTCATCTGACTTCAAAGAGCTTGAGCATTTAAAGTGACAGATGACGTTATCAGTTGTTGATCTGGACTCTAATTTAGTTAGCAGCATTATCGTTCTTGGTGTGAATATAAATGCCTCATTCATTCATTCATTCATTCATTCATTCATTCATTCATTCATTCATTCATTCATTCCAAAACTTTCTTCTGTGAAACATAAAAGAAGATATTTTGATGAATGTTAGATTCCAAACAACACTGTACTTTCAAGTCATGGACAAAAATGTTTTCAAAAATAACTATTTCAAAAAAATATCATGCATGTTCATAACAACATGAGGGTGAGTGAATGATGACAGACTGCATTTTCCTTTTTTGGGGTGACAATTAGCAAGAAGCTAAAATAAACAATGCTATTCTAGGCCTCTAACCCTGAGAAACATGGCAATTGCAAAGTCCTAATCATATGCAAGACAGAAAGACTAAAGTGGGCAGGCCATTGGCAACATTTTAATTCTATAACAGTGTCTTTAACTGAATTCATGACAGAATTTCCGGAGGTTAAAAACAAGTGGAGTGGTAGCATTGTGTATGCGCTTCAGGGGATGGGTGGTAGATGCTGGTAGGCTGGGCAAAAAGGTTCTATGCCTTAGGTTATAAAAACCCAAAGGTGAAGAATAGCTCTCCACTAATGACAGGATTAAGAATAAGAGCCATTCATCTTACGCAGATTTGCCCCACTGCATTTCTGCACTCTGCGCTAACTGCACTACTTTTAATTGGCCAAGGCTGCGCCGAAAGATCCTCAATTAGACACTCAGTGGCAGATCTCCTGGGCTAAAGCTCTGGTGCGGAACAAAAAAACAGGCTTAAGACGAGCGGAAGCAAGAACAAAGAGAGGAAATGGCAAAAGAACCTGAAAGCTCCGGCCTAGACACATACACACACTTTCATCATTAAAAGAAGAACTCCGTAAAAGAGTCTTCTTGACATCGGAGCTGAGCGCATGTGGATTTCCACTAGCTTCTGCGAAACCTTGGGGGTCCGACTGACAGGTTTGTCAGATTAATGGATGACTTTCTGACTCTCCATCTTCTCTGTATGTTACCCGCTATGACTTTCAAAAGACCCTCACCGAGAACAGTGGAGACACATCATTGTTAGCGTGTGAATTAGAACCTCAAGGTGAAGGAATAGGATGGACTGCATCCAATACCGCAACAACCTTAATGAGATCATACTTCATCATTGACTTCACAGCTGACATGAACCACATGGTCCTAGTAGCACATAAATTGTGCATAGTCCTGCAGAGGATCAAACGTTATGACCTGCCAAAAGACAAAAGAGATAATGGAATGGTATATGATGGTTTATAATGTATGCTCATGCTGTGCCATTTTAAAACTACACCGTTACATGCACTTAGGCAGTTTACCCCTACTGGAGGCTCCTGGAACTACATTATGCTGGCAAAACGCATGCTTGCATTCAACAGTAATTTGACAGACTATTACAGTTTTTAACAATCGCTAGGACCAATTTCTCAATACTGAAGTCACTTTTTCAATACTTTTCACACAGTGAGCACAACAGTAGACTTTGTGGGCTAAACTGTGGTTAATCTATCATTGCTTTGACACAACCGTTTTTTTACAATCACCAGGACTCAAAATAGTATAAAATAATTATAAAATAAAAATAATTATAAAATAAAAATCCAACATTTCATTTAGTCTAAAATGTATAGTTATATTTACTTTTTTTTTCACTAAAATAATTTAGTATTCAAATAACCAATTATTTATTTTAAATATACTTAATACATTTGTGAAATTTCTTTCAAAATATTTGAGAATGGAGAATTACGGATCTGTTTCAAGAACCACAAATGAAACCACTGAAGAAATTGAGTAAGTGTACTCGATTAAAACAATGCACCCCTCCCCCACCCTCTTACAACAACTAGACGGTTGAGTGAGGCGGATATTTGAATTCTCTTCAGCCACCAGAGCAGTTTCTTCTTCTCAGCGTCACAGAATTGGGGCATTTCCTCTGTGAAATTCAGGTTTTGTTGAATCTATAAAAATCATTTCTGTGCTAAAAGGCATTTTATTTAATGCAAAACAACATAAAGGGACGCAGTGTGAGCCACCTTACGTTAACGTGTGACGTCTTTGAAACGCCTGCTGTGTTGCTGAAAACACAACTTTATTCGTAAAGATAATAAATAAAATTTATTTTGATGATAAAATCTTATTTAAACTGGGTACCAGGGACGTGCACAGGGGGGTTGCTCAGGTTGCCCGGGCAACTGCCCATATGCCCTTCTCGACTCACGTTGCCCTTCCGAGGTGGAAAAAATTTTTAAAAAATCGTACAATGGATGCAGAATTTCACGTAGGCCTAGATGCAAAAAAAAAAAATCGCAAAGCCTCATTCACTTTCATGTTCGGGTACCCGTCCGAAAGTGAAAGTCAAGCAATTGCTTGGGGCCCCGAGCTGGCCCGGGGGGCTCCAAGACAACGACAGGTTAAGAATAAAATGCAACGACAAACTGCTTGAGCGCCCCTTTGATAGTCAATGCAGTAAAGTGCAATGACACTGTTATCGGAATCCCCCTCAAGAGGGCCCTCTCAGTCGTCGTTGACAGCAGCCACCCAACCACGCGATCTCTGCCGGCAAAATACAAATCCTCCTCGGCGATCATGAAGCGGAATTATGCTTTAGGAAGCCAGAAAAGAAAAAAGAGAAAAAACAAGATAGTGGTAAGTGATAAATTACACAATATAAAATAGCTCTATTTGTACAAAAATTGTGTAATTTAGCAGCAGGTAGGCTAGCAAAAATATGTTTATGTTAGCTAACGTTACCTGCCTGACGTCAAATGCTGCTTGCAACGAACAGTTTTGTGCAACTTTTTTTTTGAACGGACGGAATATGGTTACTTACTGTAATATGTTTTTTAACGGGATAAGCAAGACGCAGATCTTTTCCAGAATAACTGTTTATTGTATTTAATGAGATAAAATTGCTATAGCTTTTGTAATAGGTTTTGATGAAAGTGGCATAGCATGCTATACTAACTATTTTTATGCTATGCATAAATAACCTGGAATAGTTAATATAGCATTAACTATTATTATAAACATTATTTAACCAGAAAGAGGCAGAGGAACATGATTTTTTTTTCATATCTTATCTTAATGTGCTAGTGTCGGGATATATGGTAGTAACAGTTTATACAAACATGATATTATTTTTATGAGTTACCAATGGATCTTGAACAGTTACTTTATTCTGTGTGGCAATTTTTACACTGTTGCATTTTGAAGTACAGTATCAGGACAACCCACATGTTTTACTGGTACTGTTTATTAACTATTTAACAAGGTATTATAGTCATCTGTTGCAACTTTATAATAACCATCCAGATAATGTTTAGACAGTTTACAAACCAACTAGTAACCCTTAATAAAGTGTTAGGAATATTTGGTCTGTCTATCTATGTAATGTTTATAGATGTTTTAAAAATGGTTTCTTAAAGTTTTACAAACATTTTTTAATCATTACCCGCTTATCTGTAGAAGGTTAGCCATGTCCATTTTGCTTGGGGCCCCCAAATTCCTTCTATCCGCCTTGGCTGAGCCTGCATGAGCAGCACCAGAAGGAGATTGTCGCGGTTGTCGGGTGAGACTTAACGTTGTCGGAAAGGTATAACAAACGGACGATCATAAACTGTTGATGGCAGTTAAATTAATATTGTCTTTTTTTATTAGACTATTGATATTGACTGGTTTGAGTTCTTTATTGGTATAGGCAAGGGAAATGGCCTCAAACGCACCATAATGCAGGAAATCACATCTACGAAAAAAAAAAATTCTTGGGGGAGAAACCCCCAGACCCCCATGCAAAAAAATGGCCCCACCTATAATATTTTCCTGAGCAGAACATAAATACCACTAGGGGGCATTGAAATAATAATGATAATGGAAATAACAATAATATGTAATTGGACAGATGATGAGGGGGGGTTTTTCGGTTGGGGGGGTGCCCTTTTTTAGGTCAGAGCAACTGCCCCTCAAAAATCCTGTGCACGTCCCTGCTGGGTACTGTTTGTTTATTGTCAGGTTAGGGAGTCTGGCACCTCGCAGCATCTTTCAGCTGCGAATGAAACGCAGGACGGTGGTCTCAAGTTCAAAGTCCACCCGCTGACCGCGAGTCCATCTCAGGCTCGAGAAACAGCGCTGATACGGTGGAAAGGGGATAACAGACCGGTTGATTACATTTGAATTACTTTTACATTTTTACTTTTAAAATGTTTGTTTAAATGTTGTAAAATATTCTTTACATGTCAAAACAGTATTATATGCTGTGTATATATGCAGTATTTTACAAAGGTTTAGTGGAAATTAAAGATATACTATACAAGTAAATAAAAACAGTTCATATCCGTTATAAATATTGTTTTTTAAATGTTTTTACCCAATTTTTCTACTCAATTGTATTTTCTAATGTAACAATGCAGTTACTCAGATCTACTTAATTTTTTTACTTACATTTGTTAAGTTCATAGGGTGTCTGTAATTGATTTCACTGATTTAAAATATACTCTTTTTTTTGTGTAAAAATGTTTCACCAAAAAAATTGAATAAATCATAGTAGAAGTTTTTAGAGTGTATTTCTCAATACTTAGGTCACCTATGTATTGAGGAAAAACTCTTCACACAGTTCTCCTAAATAACTTTCAGCTTGGCACAGCAGTTCATCTCACATTAAAGGGGTCATGAGTTGAGAAATCAAATTTTCCTTGATCTTTTGACATATAAGCGGTCATTGTACTATAAACATATCCTGTAAGTTTAAAAACTCGAAACTTCCTCGTTAGTCCAAAAACAGCTTTAATGAAACCAAGCTGCCCAAACGACTTGTTTTGGATTTTGTCACATTATGACGTAACGCCTCTACAGAAGAAGATCAACGCCTGCTTCTACATCATTGCCTCTTTAACCCCGCCCACCAATTCATCCATTTCATGCAGCAGTAAAGACGAGAGAGACGCAAACACAGGATTACTCCAGCAACAAAACGACAGAGCTGACTCTGAGGATTACAAGATGTTTTGCAGTGCTATGTTGTGGGAAAAACACAGTCTTTGCATTGCCTTACGGATAAAGCATGGGTGAACTTTATTTTTAATGAAGTTCAAGACACCATTTGCCGCTGGCTTTTCAGAGACACTGAAAATAAAAGATGATGTAGCAATTACATTGTTACTCACACTTTAGTTTTGTTCAAGATTACTGCATACTGCATACTTACTGCACACAAACATTTTGATCTATGTTTTCGACTTAATATCCAAATAAAATGGATTACTGATCTTCCCACATTTTCATTATATGATCAATTGTAATGAGCATCACCGTTTTCTGCAGAACGACTGTACAGCCAAATCAAATTTTGTTGCAATATTTTCCTGTTTAACACTGTGAAGTTGCTTTGAAACAATTGTCATTGTAAAAGCGATATATAAATAAACGTACTTGACATATGGCAACCACTGTAAAAAAAAAAAATGAAGAAACTCCACTGAAGAAAAGTGGAGCCGCCAACGTCCGGATATGGCGTATATTGTGTTATGAGCTCTACTAAGAACCAACCACCTAGGCTTTAGTTTCCAACACAAGTGGGGCAGGCTTGGTTGCAACACACAAGTACACAAGTTTGAGTAACAATGTTTTACCATGTGTCACAGTTGCAATTTTCCTGTCACAGGGTGTTTTGGGTTGTGTTTCATGTTCATGTTTTTGAGTTTGCCATGTTCATGTTTTTGAGTTTGCCATGTTCATGTTTTTGAGTTTGCCATGTTCATGTTTTTGAGTTTGCCATGTTCATGTTTTTGAGTTTGCCATGTTCATGTTTCTGAGTTTGCCATGTTCACTGTTACATCTCTCAGTTGCCATGTTCACGGTGATGTTTCTTAGTTTGCTTTGTTCACACTCACGTTCACATTTCCTGGTCTTGTCTTGACTCCTTGCCCTCATGTGATCCTGCCATGTGCTCCTTTGCCTTATGTTCTGTCTTATGTTGTCATTGGTTTATTGGTTAATCATTGTTCACATGTGTCCCTTGTCTTGTCATTAGCCCATGTGTATTTATGCTGCCTTCACGTGCAATAGGAATTATCGTAAATACGAATTTCCGAGGTAAAAAATTGCACATGAACGCCTTCCCATTTCAGAATTTGAATGCGATGAGCTTGTAATCACGACTTCAGAAGTGGGAATTATCAAATCTCCGATAGCATGTGAAGGCAGCAATAAGCCCTCATGTTTGCTGTGTCTTGGTCTGATACTGAATGTGGTTGGTGAGTTGGTGAGTTTTATGTTTAGCCATGCTAAGTCAAGTCATTGTTGTGCCACGCCAAGTCTTTGTTTTATGTTTGGATTTTGAATAAAGAAACTGCACTTCAGTTCTTCCAACTTGCTTTCAGTGGATTATGTTACAGAATATCAGACCGCCAACAATAGACCCAGCAGTTGCCCTCCTACGCCTTCGTCAAGGCAATCAATCCATAAAGGAGTATGTGGAGGAATTTCTGGAACTTTTTTTGGTTTCTGGACTTCAATGATTAGATGCTCAAGGATATTTTTTTTTAATTTTGGACTTAATGAGCACCTTGCTAATTTAATGCCTGAGAGCAGTTTGCTGTGGATGAGGAGCTCGACTATCCCACAGCACCCTCCACACCTAAACTTTTTCACGCACGGACTGTCATGTCAGGATTCATTCACGCCATGTCTGCCACATCTCCGATCCATGTCCAGAGCCAAGCCACAGCCCCAGACCAGTGCCCAGAGGTGGCTCCAGCCCTGAGAAGTGGTTACACTGAGAAGGTCTGGAAGGCCACGCTCCAGGGGCCAGTTTTTCAAAAGTAATCCACTAAGATTTTGGATAATGGATTGAATCAAATCTTGAAAATGTGTTTTTCAAAAGAAAAAACGGATTACATAATCGAATTAGATCACGTAATCCAATTTTGGTTTTGGGATTTGGATCACTTTGATCCAAAAAATCTGGATTAGACTGATCCCATCAGAAGGGTGGATTCAGCGTGGATTTCATGTATCAAATAATACTATATTTGGATCATGCAGTATCTTACAAGATATCCTATTTATTCATAAGGTTTTAATTTGATTTGTTCATCCGTCAGTCATTAGGTAGGCTTTAACGTATTCAGCCTTTCAGTAAAGGCCTACAGCAAAGTAGAAAGAGTTTGGCCTCATAAAAAAATCCCCAAACAGCTGTCAAAATTGACCAAAAACAATACATTTTATTCTGTCACTAATTGATATATATATATATATATATATATATATATATATATATATATATATATATATATATATATATTCATCACAATCGAAAATATTTTTGTTTTTAGAATATTTATTAGTGGTGCATGCAATGGTTACAGTACATCTATACTTGATACTTGTTATAAATCTCCTCAATGTCCAGTGTTTGTGTTGTAAGTCTCAGAGGATGGGGTGGGGTTTTTCTTGTTTGTAATTTTTTTTAAATGTGTGTGTGTTTTTATTTCAAATAAAAATAAACTTATATTGACCCGACACTAGCTATTCTACGTGTTGCTCTTTACATATCTATTGTTCTAAATTGTGATTTCCTATCATGTTTGAGCACTGGTTATCCAGATTTGGTGATCCTGAAAAGTTCCTATCTGGATCAGATTGATCCAATCCGATGTTCCTTTAAAAAACTGGCTCCAAAAGTAAGATGGATTATGTGATCATGGATCGCACAAAAAGGATTACTAAATCCGGATCAATTTTATCCAGATTAAACCTTTTGAAAAACCGGGCCGAGGATCCTGACCGCCTGATCCGCTCATGCTTCTCGATCCTGATCCGCCCATGCTTCCCGATCCTGATCCGCCCATGCTTCTCGATCCTGATCCGCCCATGCTTCTCGATCCTGATCCGCTCATGCTTCTCGATCCTGATCCGCCCATGCTTCAGGATCCTGATCCGCCCATGCTTCTCGATCCTGATCCGCCATTGCTTCTCGATCCTGATCCGCCCATGCTTCTCGATCCTGATCCGCTCATGCTTCTCGATCCTGATCCGCCCATGCTTCAGGATCCTGATCCGCCCATGCTTCTCGATCCTGATCCGCCCATGCTTCTCGATCCTGATCCGCCCATGCTTCTCGATCCTGATCCGCCCATGCTTCTCGATCCTGATCCGCCCATGCTTCTCGATCCTGATCCGCCCATGCTTCAGGATCCTGATCCGCCCATGCTTCATGATCCTGATCCGCTCATGCTTCTCGATCCTGATCCGCCCATGCTTCACGATCCTGATCCGCTCATGCTTCTCGATCCTGATCCGCCCATGCTTCTCGATCCTGATCCGCCCATGCTTCATGATCCTGATCCGCCCATGCTTCTCGATCCTGATCCGCCCATGCTTCATGATCCTGATCCGCTCATGCTTCTCGATCCTGATCCGCCCATGCTTCACGATCCTGATCCGCTCATGCTTCTCGATCCTGATCCGCCCATGCTTCTCGATCCTGATCCGCTCATGCTTCTCGATCCTGATCCGCCCATGCTTCTCGATCCTGATCCGCTCATGCTTCTCGATCCTGATCCGCCCATGCTTCTCGATCCTGATCCGCTCATGCTTCTCGATCCTGATCCGCCCATGCTTCTCGATCCTGATCCGCTCATGCTTCTCGATCCTGACCGCCCATGCTTCTCGATCCTGATCCGCTCATGCTTCTTGATCCTGATCCGCCCATGCTTCTCGATCCTGATCCGCCCATGCTTCTCCATGCTGATCCGCCCATGCTTCTCGATCCTGATCCGCCCATGCTTCTCGATCCTGATCCGCCCATGCTTCTCGATCCTGATCCGCCCATGCTTCTCCATGCTGATCCGCCCATGCTTCTCGATCCTGATCCGCCCATGCTTCTCGATCCTGATCCGCCTATGCTTCATGATCCTGATCCGCTCATGCTTCTCGATCCTGACCGCCCATGCTTCTCGATCCTGATTCGCCCATGCTTCTCGATCCTGATCCGCCCATGCTTCTCGATCCTGATCCGCCCATGCTTCTCGATCCTGATCCGCTCATGCTTCTCGATCCTGATCCGCTCATGCTTCTCGATCCTGACCGCCCATGCGTCTCGATCCTGATCCGCCCATGCTTCTCGATCCTGATCCGCCAATGCTTCTCGTTCCTGATCCGCTCATGCTTCTCGATCCTGATCCGCCCATGCTTCTCGATCCTGATCCGCTCATGCTTCTCGATCCTGATCCGCTCATGATTCTCGATCCTGATCCGCTCATGCTTCTCAATCCTGATCCGCTCATGATTCTCGATCCTGATCCGCTAATGCTTCTCGATCCTGATCCGCCCATGCTTCTTGATCCTCATCCGCTCATGCTTCTCGATCCTGATCCGCTCATGCTTCTCGATCCTGATCCGCTCATGCTTCTCAATCCTGATCCGCTCATGCTTCTCAATCCTGATCCGCCCATGCTTCTTGATCCTCATCCGCTCATGCTTCTCGATCCTGATCCGCTCATGCTTCTCGATCCTGATCCGCTCATGATTCTCGATCCTGATCCGCTCATGCTTCTCAATCCTGATCCGCTCATGATTCTCGATCCTGATCCGCTAATGCTTCTCGATCCTGATCCGCCCATGCTTCTCGATCCTGATCCGCCCATGCTTCTCGATCCTGATCCGCTCATGCTTCTTGATCCTCATCCGCTCATGCTTCTCGATCCTGATCCGCTCATGCTTCTCGATCCTGATCCGCTCATGCTTCTCAATCCTGATCCGCTCATGCTTCTCAATCCTGATCCGCCCATGCTTCTTGATCTTATGTTACAGTTACAGTTACAGATTGCTTGATATGTATTTATCCTGTAGATCCGCAGTCAAATTGTAAAGAGTTGTGATTTCCTGTTCTTTGCTTTGCCATTTTTTGAGGTTAATAAGTTGTTTACCGAATCTGTAAGAAAGCACGGAAGAAAACTGCTTTTCTTTATTCTGATACCTATTTTTATGTTCCACAGAGAAAGCCATACATGTTGAAACGTTGGGAATCCATGAGGGTGAGTTAATTTATATAATTATTGAATAAATGTATATATATATATATATATATATATATATATATATATATATATATATATATATATATATAATTATAATTATTATTATTATTATTATTTATTTTTTATTTATTTTTTTGAGGGGGTGAACTATCCTTTAAACTACAGTTGAAAAACTATTAGACATTTGAAATTACTCAATGACTAATTGAGAAATTAAACCCAAATGATTGTTAAAATTATTTAATAAAAAAGTGGTTAAATATTGCTGTTTATTATAACATTTAAAATAAAAATGATTAAATATCATTTAAACAACCTAGACACATTTGAAAAACATGCCCCTTTCTTAATTTTTTGGCACAAAAAAAAAAATGTTGAATGCTTTGTTCAGTACAGTTTATTTTATGCCCGTTCACACACATTTTAATTACAGGTTAAAAGTGGTTGTTTTTTTTTGACTATTATTATTATTATTTATTTATTTTTTTTGTCACTCACTGGACATTTCACTTTGAAAGTGTTGTGAAATAAGCAACTTAACAGAAATATATCCAGAGCAGACTTTTTTTTTTTTTTTTTTTTCAGTGATCCTGGATTTGACTTTTAGTGTTAGTTTTTACATTTAGTTTTTTGCTATTATTTTGAACCTAGGCTACAATGACTGTTTGGCTAAAATGATTGCTCTAATCGTAAAAAGGTAAAAAATATTGAGATATTTTTCAATACCAATAGTTTCTTTTCAGTTATTATAATTCTAACATCTGATGTTCACACTGAACGTCAGATGTTAGATGTTAAATTATAAACGTGCGGTTCCTCTCGTACTGAGCAGGATTACTATTGCAACGACACGGACATCAGTAGGGTAAAACTAACCTGTCTCACGACGGTCTAAGTGTGAACATGTGAACATCAGATGTTAGAATTAGTGTGAAAAAGAACATTTCTTTCTTTCTTTCTTTCTTTCTTTCTTTCTTTCTTTCTTTCTTTCTTTCTTTCTTTGTACCCATTTCATGCTCCTGTATGAAAATCCAATAAAATCCTATCTTTTTTTCTTTGAAAACTACATAATTTCTTTTTGACAAGCAAAGGGTACTTAACAAGTCATGTCTCTTAAATTATAAAAGAAATTATAACACAGCTTTTTTCACTTACAGCTAATTTGCATGCATAAAAATGTCTAAAATATTCATGACTATGTAAGTAGGTCAAAAGGTGGACATGGTATTAATCGTCTTCCCCAAGATTGCATTCTCCTCTGTGTGGCAAGAGTGTGGTAGACCTCCGTTGTGTGTTGATTTGTTGTGCATTAATCCAAGGAAATGTCAGGAGATATTGACCCAATACATAGTGAGACATAAAGGGTCATAATGTCACGGATGTACAATGAATACATCCCATCTGTTTATATCCTTGAAAGTGCGACAGGCCGGGTCAATGCCCAATTGCCTGGAGATTGACGTGAGAGGTTTGATTTCTGTTATCAGTATGTATGATAAGTGAGGGCCACGCTGACGCTGAGCAATAACTTCTTGATTACATAGCGCGTCTGTCATCTCAATCCGAAAGTGACTCTAACAAGCTCAGCAGCGAGCTGGGGAATACACTCTTTTATGAGCTCGGAGCCTAGCGAGATGCAAGGTGCCGTTTGATGCGCGGAGCCGGTAATGAGCGCGTGTCCAGTGTCACACACCACGATGTCGATCAAAGTCAAGGCAACCATAGCAACACTACATTTTCGATAGCACACCGCCTTGCCTTTTTTATAGGCTCTAATCACATTTAGAGAGGATGAGAGTGTAATGATGCTGCAGGTGGCACTGTTGAGAATGAATATTTGTAATGGCAGATGATACGATACTTCACGTACCCACCTGACACGTGTCCTAAATAGGTGTGATGCGACAAGTTTCCAGTGACAGGCAATTTTTCTGTCCACGGTGAATGCAGAAATGCTGTGTGATGTAACACTGTAGACTAGAATATAGCCTATTTGAGTTATGAGAAGTGGGATTTCATAGCCCAGTTTGAAGGCTGGAAATTCCATGTCCATTTTCATCCATTTTTACAATTCCAAACATACAAATTGCAAATGATTAATCTCCAAAAAAAATCTTAAAAGGACAGTTAACCTGGAAATGAAAGTCCTGCCCTAATTTACTCACCTTCAGTGAAGATATTTTGGTAACACTTGACAATAGTTTCATTTGTTAAAGGTGCATGTAGTGTTTTTGAATTAAAATATCCAAAAACCACTAGGCCAGTGTAATATATTTTGTTCAAGCAGCACTTGGTTACTTTTGCTTTCGGGGTCCCCCTACAGTTTGGAAAAAATAATGTCCTCAACTACTGTCGTAAGATCTGTCATCCTACATCAGGGGATGCCACCGCGCATGCATTTGTTGACATGACAACCCTGATAGCCCTGAACTAGTGATGCGTGGGTCGTCTCATAACCCGCGGACCCCGTATGTCTATTTAATGGTCGAGGGTGCGCGGCGGGTTGTAAAAATATATACAGTGGTGCGGTGCGGGCCAAATAACTTCATAAAAGTGACGCCGCGGGTCGGTGCAGCACTAACAGTTCCCCTGGACACTGCAAGAGGAGTTAGAGTTCTTCTGGCGTCGCGTGTGAAATGTCTTCATCCCAGGTAACGTTACAGTCAGTGGCATATGTTTCAGCATGTCATATGAATATAATTTCATGGGTTTTATTTTTTTCAAACGCCAAATAATCACAATGCTCACGTTTACAAGCCAGCGTCATTATAGTAGTCTATTGGTTACCGTTTTACAGAATCTATATGATACTTCAGTTCAATGTTTGAGTGGTAGCTCACCGTAACAAGCAGGACAGCATCGGTCGGGCACGCCTCCTTCAGCTCACGCCGACGAGCAAACGCTGGTCACATGTTGATCCTCTTCCTGCCTTTAATCCCATCACTTTTTCTTTTCCTCTTATTGCTTTCCTCCAACAAAACCTTTTCTTTCTTATTTGTCTGTGCTGCTTCGGACATGACTATATTATCCGACGAACAAAGTTGGGCTCGCACGTCCGAATTTAAGGAAGTGTGGGTGTTGGTGGAATTGACGTATATGCCGTACAGCAGTCGAATTTTGTAGTTCTTTTTGTTCTCGGGTTACTACCCGAAACCCGAAGTTTAAAAGTACGATTAAAAACGATACAGACCCCATCAGGCTATGGCAGACGTGTCATTCAACCTATTGTAAGTCGATTTATCATCACAAGAGTCACAAGATCACTGCACGTCGGACCCGCAATATTCCCGGAACATTGCCGGGTCGCCTTCTGTGCTAAAGCAACCACGTCCTGGAATGGATCACCGAATTCGACCCAGGTCGGGGACCTAGTAACATTGCGGGATATGTATCAGAGTCGCCAAGGAAGCGGAAAAGAGAATTAAGATGGCAACGCAACGGGCAAATCAACAAGACAAAAGTAAATATTGGAGTGGCCTTTCCAAGATGGAAAGAGCTCACGAGGAGCAACGATTTTAAAAAGAACGCTGACGTTGCCTGCTTTCTTCTCGACAGGTAACATTAATTCAGCCTATTTGTGTATATTGGAAGTTTTATTGTTGCTTGGCTAATTATATTATGGTGTGCTGTGCATAACACTAGAACGACGTCTAGGATAGTTTTCCTCACGTCAATGATGAAAAAGTATTGTTTACCTTATAACATAAATCCGTGTTCTATGATGGATAACATGAGATTAATATTTTAATTGCATTATAATTTGTTTGCCTTATGCTAGTGATGTCGTAGAATATACAGAATAACGATAGCACTGATAAAAGTTACTTTACTAAGGGTGCTTTCACACCTACCTTGTTTGGTCCGGATTTTCGGACTTTTCAGTTTGGTACGAACCAAAATTACAGGTGTGAAACCTCCCCCGGACCATGGTCCGGACCAAACAGACGAAATTTGGTCCGACAAAAAGAGGTAGTCTCGGTCCGGACCAAACAGAAAAAAGGTTCGGTTCGTTTCTTGTGTGAAAGCATTTTCTGTATAGTTCGGACTTTCAGACCATTTACAGGAAGTTCTGGTGTAGGATTAGTGAAAAAACACAGATTAAACTCACTGCACATGTGAGCAGCAGTGATGGAGCGCGCAGCATTTTAACCAGAACCGCTGTACTTATGTCAGCTCGCGTGAACAGCGTGCTCTGCTTGACTATATGAGTTTCGGTTTATTTATGAGACCGCTCCAGTTCATGTGCAACGCAAATGATCACTCCGTCACGGGATGTCTGCTATATTATTTATTTAAGCTTATTTATTAAATTCAGGCAAACGATGAAACATTTATTAAAATTAAGATACAAAATAAAGCTTTCTACAAAACAAATCTTAATGTCTTTGACATATATTGCACATCTGTGCATGTTTCATAATCAATTTAGCCTAGATGAAATTTAAAAATAACATTATAATATTTAAACATAACTATAAAATAAAATACATTGTTTGGCTAAAAAGCCTATCTTTTAGGAGCTCCTCCTTTCCTGTCGGCGCCGATAAAATGTTTGCTCAACGAGGACGTTCATTTGGTGAATTTGCCTCGAGTATAGTTGGTGCTGCAGATAGTAATGCCATAATATTAACAGTATTGGCAACGATGGGTCTGCTGTTCATTCTTGTCAAAAGTTAGCCGCTGAATTGACAACACACTGACGTCAGACGCACGTCCGCTAACAAACCAATCAATGTTAAGATGCAGCCCACATAGATGATGACGACAGGACGCCAGTGCGTCATGTAAAGTTCTTTGGTGCGCTGACATAACTGCAATGTGAAAGCAAACCAAAACGAACCAAATGTCCAAACACAAACTTTGGTTCGGACCTTAGTGCGGACTTTCAGGTGTGAAAACGCCCTAAGATTAGCTTGCATTCGTCTGGGAACCTGATAGCTGATGTTAGCAATGAAATGGTAAAAAATAACGAAAACGTAAAAATATTATTCATTTTACATAGATTAATTTAATCATAGATCATCTGGCAAATTAAATAACTGCAAATTATAATAGTTTTCAAAAGTTACCTCATCACATGAAGCAACACTCACCGAAGAGGTCAAACTGGAAGCCATGACTAAATCGGCCACCGTAGAAGTTGAAACGAAATCGAAATTGAGAGGAACAGAAACTATTATTCACTGGATGGTCATATACCTTTTCACCGCTAGACGGGGGAAAATATCACACAGTGTAGCTTTAAATATATCTAATATGATTAACAGAGCTGCGTTACCTCATACTCATGACCCGAAAGGCGGAAATAGCGCCCGCAAATGTGTCTCGTCATAATAAAAGTCCAGCTGCTCACGAGGCGTGTGTTGTTCATCTTATTAACAATCGCTCCAGCGGCCTTGCTCAGCTCCTCAACACTCGGTCCTGCTCTGCTTCATACTACAGTAACATTAATAATCGCATCCATCAAAATGATTTCTGCCAGAGTCCTATCCTGATTCTTTTCCACTGGCTGTGTCCCAAGATTCTGTGCTCAAACTTGCCAACATCAAACTGCGCCTTTGTCATGAATAGGCGCCCTCTAGCAGACGGAAAAGTTACATAGTGCACCTTTAACATTAGTTAACTATATTAGTTAGCACTAACTAACAATGAACAATAGCCTATACATTTTTAAAATTCAAAGGTGGATTTGTTAACAATTGTTAAAGTCCCCCTAAACTCATCCTTGATCACCAAAATGTACATATTTTTAACATATTTTAACATATTTTCCCCCTGGAAAAAAAACGTCTTGAATGTTACTACACTCTTGCTTCATTAAATATAATGCGGGTTCATGAATATGCAAATGTGCCCCATCCCCATTCACTCACACCAGCTCAGAGACCACCTCTCTCAACTTTTACAAGTCACTGTAGTAAACGCTGCACAAAGGTATCGCTCTTAACATCGTCGGAAACCTAACGTTAATAATCATGTGTATCCTTTTGCTTAGAACATGTTATCAAACAGCTAATAATGTGTTGCTAATGTTACACAAACCATGTTACCATTCGCCCTCTCAATCTGCCTTCTAACAATCAGCATCCTTAGAAACGTTTGAACATCATAGAACGTCAGTGGAGAAGGCATAGTTCATCATAACATCGTAGCATACATCATAATTCATGATCATCACGCACTTTTGAAACTTTCTTTGGTTCACTGCAGTTTTAAGGAGAAAATACTCAGCAATGGGGTTGATTTGTGAATTTGGTTTATCTGAAAGCATATTAAAAACACCACATAGACATATAAACGTTTAAAACTTGATTTTCACCAAAGGTGGTCTTTGATGCACTATAAACTAACATGAACAAACAATGAACAATTTGATCTTTACTAACTAATGCTTACAAAGGTTAATGATGGTCATTTTTAGTTAATGTTATTAACCAATGAGACCTAATTGTAAAGTGCTACTGTCTATGTTTGCATCCACCCAAATTATCTGTCAGTAATCAGATGGCTAGATGGCTCAATCGGATGGAAAAGCATCGTCAATCAGTCCCATTGAGCACAATATAAATTAAACTTTGATCAGAATGAAAGGGGTGGTGTTAGACGCTTGAATATGACTATGACCTCTTAATCACATTCAAAAATGTGATAAGAACATGCGAGAGAGCTATTTTATAAAAGAGGTCTGTTCACATTGACGCCTTATGAATACGACATTAGCAATGGCTTTCTCCAGTTCTGAACACACTCCATTGAATGCTTCAGAAATACATCAATACACAAACAAAAATGTGAGTTTAGGGTTCATTAACAAAATTTTCAAAATCTGAAATCAGACTGGATTCATTCAGATTTCAGATTCATTCAGATTCATTTCAGACAGCACACACACACACACACACACACACACACACACACACACACGTTTGTTTTTGTGACATATGGGGACATTCCATAGGCGTAATGGTTTTTATACTGTACAAACCGTATTTTCTTTACACTGCCCCTTTTATAAGCCTTTTGAACAGTGGGGACATGGCCAATGTCCTCATATTTCACCCTCTCCTTGTAATACCTGTGTCATACCCATGTCATTATACACGTTTGTGTCCTGATATGTCACAAAAACATGCCCCCCCCACCCACACACACACACACATTTAGTTTTCATGTTTCATGGGGACTTTCCATCATTTATGCATGTACCATATCTACAGAAAGTTAATGAAATGCACTGAAACCCAGCCTTCTTCAAAAGATCTTCTTTTGTGTTCCACAGAAGAAAGAAATGCATATGAGTCAGAATGACTCGAGGGAGGGTAAATTATGATTTTCGTTTTTGGGTTACAAAATAGGTCTCTTCTGTAGACCACAGTGGCCAAGACTTGCGACAGGCATACAAACACACCTAAGCATCATTATGCTGCAAGCTCAAACTGTCTGAGAGCTAAACTGACTAAGCCTTGCGTTTTGCTGGTCTTCTGACCATCAAAGAGAACTCGTATTGTCAGACACTCAGGCTACCAGTTTAAGCCCTTCTCCCAAAAATCATCTCTCATGAATGCAAGTAGGGCAGCCTTCTGAATTTGATGAGAGTGGGCAAGAAAAGTGGTATAAAGTGCATGAGGGAGAGAGTGTCTTCACTTACAGACAGGAACTTTGATCTCTGTGAGGTTCCCACATTGATGCATTATGGGCATTATATTTTACTGCATCCAATATAATGACCTATTGAAATGATTAGATTGATGGAACATTTGGAACAGGCTGGATATCTGCTTTTAGAAAATAAATGTGAATAAATCATAAATGTGAACAAATTACCAGAATAATTAGGCTAAATAATATCTTAGCAGGAAGGAATGCACAAACATGTATAACTCAGATATTTATCACAGAATGCTTTTTTTTTTTTTTATTGAGCAGCATGACTTCATGAACTGGACAAATGAACCGAAGCTGTGATCGGGGTGTTATCCTATATTTGTTAATTCATCTGGTTTACAAACCCAACATGCATAGCTCATTAAAACCAATTGAGACACTCAGAATTAGGCTAAGGTATCGTTTTTATGGTCTCTTGTCATAGGGAAATCAGTCTTTGCAAGATCTCAATTCAAAACATATTTTTAAATACATAGGCTACCCAAAGCGAATTTAGAAATGCCATGGCAGATTTAAGACTGTAAAGACAACTTACCTTCATTCAAAACTCCAGGTCAGCTATAAACGAATTTTCCTTTTCTTTTTCTTTTACAACGTGTGATATGACAAGTAGTTGCGATCTAAGGCAGTTCCATTCAGTGGCAGACTCGACACCGAGCTCTGTCCAGCGTTCTGAAATGCTTTGCTGTGTATTGATTTCACTCTTCTGAGAGCTTGCGTCATTGCGTTCTCAAAGAACGTTCATATAACAGTTGTTGCGTTCCGTCCGCGCTAGTGTGCGAATTATAGCCTACAATGGCATTAGCAAATAACTAGAATCATTGCGGTTTAAATTGAGGTGACTGACTCCAAAACTATTTTTTCCTCTCTCTCCTTTTAAACGGGTTGCGTGATATACTGTAGGCTACATGTGTTGTGTTAATCTTGAGGTAAAGTGATAACTACAATTTAGACACAATTTTGACCGATGTAGGCTATAGGCTACGTCAAATAGCCTATTGGTTCTAAAGGAACGGCGTACTGTTGCTATGGGTACAGCCTTATAGGCGAACGCAAATTCTTTTGGCAAGACTCCATTTTTCGTTAAGTGAAAATGCTACAGTTTTGGTAATTGAAAAGTAGTTTGAGACGTATATCAAATACGTCTTCTGTAAATGTAATATATAGTCTGCAATTAAACTAGTGTATATTCTTTAAGACCCCTTAACAATTTGTTTGATTGACTGCCCTGAGGAGGGAGGTTAAAGCCTTGAACCCCCAAACCCATAATTCGCAAAGAGGTATGCGCCAAGCGAATCTTTGGCCGCTATGTCGCGTCTCACTGCCATGCGCCATGAGCGTTGCGTCTTAAGACGGCGCTGTCAAGTAAAAAAAAAAAAACAGTTAAACTTCTAAACACCTGGGATTTGTTCCATTTCCTTGCACTCCGTTTTGCTGTTTTTGAACGCAAACACGCGAACGGTCTGAACGGCCCCCTTTAGTGAACAACAGCTTTTACTTTTTTCTCGTTTTATTTTGTGTGTCCTAAGCTACATTTGTCGCTTGCTTAAAATCTCATTTGTATCGCATGAGGCAGCGCTGTCGATACAGGCTCGGTGGTCTCTTGGATCGGAAGCAGTCGCAAAGGAGTAGCCCAACTCTGAATACTAATTTCCTCATGCCCTTCGGTATAAGGCGGCCTTGGTACAGGTAGATGGCAGATTTTTTCCCCCACATAACTGGGGAAAACAGACTCTCACGAGCTCACTATGACCGGTGCGCCGAATCCAATGAAGCAGATGTGGAATCGATGAGTGAATATCAATAGCCTACAAAATGCCACTGCGCTATTGACACATAGAGTTGACTCGACTAAAGAGAATGTTAATCGCCTCGTATTTAACTTGAAGCCTTACCTTTTAAGACGACAAGCCTCCTGTCAAGGTTTTGTGAGGAGAGAGTGTTGGTCTGTAGATCTCATTCACTTCAGAACTGCAAAATCCAGCACTGCGGACGCGTCCGGGCATCAAGCAGCAAATGCCCGCTGCTGGAACAAGCCACTGCGGCAGCTACAAATCTCCCGGTCCGAATGAGCACACGGTGATTAATTCAAGTCTAAAGCGTGATGGAGAGTTCGTATTTTTTCCACATTCGTTCCGTGTTTATCCCGCTCTGAACCAGAGTGTCTATACTTCTCACCACCAAGCGGTGGACTGAGCAGCAACCAGTCAGATGCTGTCAGACACACACATACATGCAAGGAGTTGTGTGTGCGTGGAGGTGGGGGTGATTGACAGGTTGTTATTATTCCCATTTGTGGTGGAATTCGATTATTGTGGCGTTATTTGCTAACCCAAATCATTTTTCATCTTGTTCACCATATTTTCACTATTCATGGTTTAATATGCAAAGTATTATATTAGTTATATTATAAGTAGATATGTCAACTGTGCCTCTCGATCGATTTCAAATAAGTTTTTCTGTGATTTTATAGAACCTTTCAGAGTGAACAGATTTTTAAAGAACCAGTGTGTGTGTGTGTGTGTGTGTGTGTGTGTGTGTGTGTGTGTGTGTGTGTGTGTGTGTGTGTGTGTGTGTGTGTGTGTGTGTGTGCCCTTGTTTATATTACATTGTGGGGACCAAATATCCCCATAAGGATAATAAAACCTGAGATTATTGTGGGAACCAGCAAGTGGTCCCCACTTTTCAAAAGGCGTATAAATCATGCAGGATGAGTTTTTTTGAGAAAGTAAAAATGCAGAATGTTTCCTGTGATGGGTAGGTTTAGGGGCAGGGGCAGTGTAGGGGGGATAGAAAATACGGTTTGTACGGTATAAAAAACATTACGTCAATGGAGAGTCCCCACAAAGATAGTGAACCCAACGTGTGTGTGTGTGTGTGTGTGTGTGTGTGTGTGTGTGTGTGTGTGTGTGTGTGTGTGTGTGTGTGTGTGTGTGTGTGTGTGTGTGTGTGTGTGTGTGTGTGTGTGTGTGTGTGTGTGTGTGTGTGAAGAACATTTCAATGATCTATGAACCCTTTCCTTCCACCATAAAAAAACCATAATAAATTGCAATAAAAAAGTTTCCATGGATCATAAAGGTTCTTCATGGAACCATAGATGCCACGAAATAACTTTAACTCACTTGAAATCACTGATGTGTCCAAGTTGCAAGTTGTGTGTTGTTTCATCGGTACACATATTCAGAAAAAGGGGTTGTTGTTTATAGTCTTCTCTTTTTTTTTTTACCTACAAATCTATCATTCAAAATATATTTTGTCTATATTCTGCCTGTTTTACTTGGATACACCACAAAAGAAGTGAAAAAGGTTGCGGACATTGACTTTTGCTGCTTCCTTCAAATGCTGGAATAGTCTGTGACTGTACAAAGTGCATTAATATTTTAAAGACTATTGTTTTATGATTTGCTGTCTGTTGCAAAACAACTCACCAAACCTTGGCGTCACACTGTTTCTCTCTGCACTGACAGCAGTTTATATCCGGCATCACAACAGCTTTGAAAATGATGTGAGAAATGGTTCTTAACCCAAGTAGCCTTTACTGAGGGTAAGAAAACTTAAAAAATAAAATAATAAAAAATAAAATAAACACAAAACCCAGAGTTATGCATAGTGTGAAATGCTCTATGGAGTAACGGATAGGACACCACCTTAGAGTAAATGATGAACTGTGCCCTCTCTAACACACTTTCTTTTTTTTTTTTTAGATATGTCACGCTGAGAAGTTCCCCATAACATCTTGTTCAGATCCAGTGCAACTGTGAGTTCCCATTTGAAAGGGAGCCACATATATTTATTTGCTACTTATTCAGAGAAATAAGTATTTTCAGTGGCAGCTAACACCTCAGAAACAACAAGAGTAGTGGCATTAGTGAGCCTGGTGATAAATGTTTCAGTTCAGACAGGTTTAGAGCATCAGAATCAATGTGATTCAGAGAGCATCACTAAGAAATGTAACTTTTTGCTGCATTACAATCTTCAGCACGGCACTTCACCTCTAGCCAAGGCTCATAAAATTTTTAGCAAACCAATAAAAGATGGATCCTGGAGTTTTACAGAGCCTTCTCGTTGTAATCTAGCAAATGTTTTAAGCTATTTTTATATACCCTTTGTCCCCAAGGGCATCAGTTTTTCACAATTATGTGCGATTGTAGATCAAGTTTGGTGCAGACGGCATCCAGTCCTCACTATCAAATAATTACTTTGAAAGGTCACAAAAGGTGACAGGAGTTTCAAATGTGGCTTTTGGCTATAAGAGAATTTCTTAAAATGGCTGTTGGCTCATGTTCAAACATCGTTTGAATTATAGACTTAAACTCACGACTGCTTACCTATTTTTAAACTAACACATTCATACATCAAAATGAGTGATGACTCCCTCTTGGATCTCATTCAGTCAGGAACACAAAGTCCTTAAAATGTGTTCAGTTCAAAATGGCGAAGCTGATAGTTTATCAATTCAAGTAATAAATGTCTACTTCTGAAGAACAGCTGGAGAAATGTATAAACCTAGAGCAGCCTTGTGCATGTTTCTCAATTCCCTCACCCCAAAACACAGGCCAATCACAAGAGGTGAGGTTTGCAGTGCTCCAAAAATATAATTTCCCTGTGCAACCTCCTCTACATGAAAACAATAGGCATGTTCAAGATCCCTGGGACTTTTAGAACTTGTTTCTCTCTGTAGACTATATCTCCAGAAGAGATGTACTGTCACCAGGGTAATACACATTTTTAAAAGTTACCAACCAAAGCTTATTAGATGATGAAAATAATAGTCAAAAGACTAAAATGAGCTAAACCAGCCCTGAGTTTCTAGGATAAATTCTAGGATGACTTGGGTCCCTCAGTGATCAATATAAATCTATAGGATTTTGTTTGTTTGCTTGTTTGTTTTATATGTGTGTGTGTGTGTGTGTGTGTGTGTGTGTGTGTGTGTGTGCGTGCGTGCGTGCGTGCGTGCGTGCATGCGTGCGTGCTTGCGTGCGTGTGTGTGTGCTCTAGAGGAAATAAATGCATTCAGCATTTATAAAAAATTGACAATGCATTCATGCATTAAATATAAATATGATCAGGCGTAACATTATGACTACTGACATGAAGTGAATAACACTGATTATCTCTTCATCGTGTTACATGTTAATGGATGGGAAATATTTGGCAGCAAGTGAAAACTTTGTTGTCAAAGTTGATCTGTGTTAGAAGCAGGAAAAAGGGGATGATTTTTCAAAAAATCTTTTTGAAGTTGGATAAGTGCCTAATTGTAATGGCTAGACGACTGGGTCAGAGCATCTCCAAAACGGCAGCTCTTGTGAGGTGTTCACGGTCTGCAGTGGTCACTATCTATCAAACGTTTTCTTTTTCTTTTGAGGTGTTGACATGTGCTTCCAAATTCCCTAGATCTCAATCCAACTGAGCATATGTGGGATGTTCTGAACAAACAAACAAAAGTCTACTTCATAGAGGCCTCACAACTTACAGGACCTATAAAGATCTGCTGCTAACATCTTGGTGCCAGATACCACAGTACAGAAGTTAATGCTTCGTTGGATCAGGGCTGTTTTGGCAACAAAAGGGCGACAAACATAATATTAAGAAGGTGGTCATATACAACTAAAACCATTTTTAAAAATAGTGTCATTTCTTAAAATAAAATAAACATGACCTAATCGAAATATAATTAAATATATATATTTTTTAAAAACTTTACATTTTTTGAAAATTGAAATAAATATAAGGAAAAAAAACTACATAGATTAAAAAACAAGAAGTAAAAACCACAGCTAAACGAAAGCTTTAACTAAAATAAATAAATAAATAAAAAGTAAATATAAAAAGATAAACTAATTCAAAATATGAATAAAAACTATGATAGTTTCTCAGTGATTCTATTATAGTTGGAATGACTACATTTTGGGGTGAACTATTATATTTTTGAAAGTACTGGTTGACATCTCTAAGCATAAATACTGTTCAAATCTTAACCTTAATGATCTAACTTTATTAAGCTTCACTAAGTAATCCATCAGCTTCAAAAGAATTATTAAAATCCCTGTCATGGTTCATGGTCCTTTGGGCCCGTCACCTGCCTTGTCTGTCATTTAACGCATCCAATCATTAAACCTTCTACTGAGGACGACTGCAGCAACACTTAGTGGGCAGGAGCTTATGGTGGCAGGTTCAGTCTCAGAGGGTGATGCCATTATTGTATACGGTTACAAAAACAGATACTGGGACTATTAATGTGGCTCATAAAACATGGTTTGTAGGACAAGCAGATGGACAGGCAGGAAGTGAGAGGAGAAAGAAGAGGAACTAGAGAGACATGCTCTCTGTGTCCTCTTTGAGCGCTGCTCATTGGTCTTTTTTGAGCTTGGCATTTAGCCCAGGCATGCTGGGACATGCTCATGTCTTACCTGAAGACTTGTTTAAATGATCTGCTTACTCGTTTACACACTTGGCACCGTTCTGAGGGAGCAGGAACAGAGAGAAAGAGAAACTGAGAGTGAGGGGGAAGAGAGTTTTTTGATGTAACTGCTTAGTACTCTTCCTTGATCAGCAGAAGAACTTCTTGGCCATGACAGGTTTTAGGTGTGTATACAGCTAGCTAGATGGAAGGGGGGAGGGAGGGGGGGGGGCATTTTACAAAGACATCAGCACTTCTGAGGGATGGATATGAAAGGCCTGATTCCATAAGAATCTTCAAAGTGCATTTCCCAGGAGAACTGCGTGACTGTAGATTAAGGGTTAAAACAACCAACCACATCAAGAAAATAATGTGAGGGTGAGAGCAAGTAAAGAGGGAAGGAATAATGGATGGGAAGCAGTGGATTGGTTTGACAGCCTGATGGGAAAAACAAGTAACCTAGTCAAAAAGTTGCTTAATACAATGATATATATCTATATTATAATATTAATCACCTTTAAGATTCCAAACCCATAAGACTTTCTATATTTTGTGGAAGATTATGTTTTTTTCTTTTGTTTTTTTCTTTTCATTTTTTCTTTTAATTTCAGTTTGTTTATCACACAAAGATTTTGCATGGCTTTAGAAGACTTGGAATATGGCGCATGAGTCATAGGGATTACTTTTATGATACCTTATGGTGCTTTTTAATTAATTTATTTTATTTTGGAGCTTGACAGCCCCAAGGTCTCATTTCGTTGCCCTTGACGGATATTAAATGTGTCTGGCCTTAAAAGTTATGAATTAGGAAGTATTGAACTGACAAGGAAATTGAGATGGCATTATGAAATGGTTGTTAGACATTGCCTTTTGTCTGAACGTCTTCCATGTAATGTTTAAATGCAACATTTATTATGTATTGATTTACAATAAGCTCTCTTTTGCTCTAGGCTACAATAACACACTATTTTAGCCAAGATGCAGTACAGTTACTGTCCTCATTCGATCTCTCCATCTCTCTAATACACCCACAAACACACAAGCTAAATGCTGAAAATGCTGCTAAACAACGGTGGGGTATTTGTAGAGGGTATATGTTACATTTGAGATACCATTATACACCCTTTAAGGGTAAATAAGGTACAAACAGGTGTACCTTTTGAAAAGGTGCTGCCCCAGAGGCAGCTTTTGTATCTTTTATTTTTCTGAGAGTGATATGTTAATATAACAAATATAACTTTGCCAAGCTGGCATATTTCCTAGGTAGACATGATCAGCTGACAGTCAGGTGATACGAGCTTGACTAACTTGACCTGCCAGAACTAACTAAACTAAACACGTTTAATGTTTTTTTTTTTGTTTTTTTTAAGAAGACACATGACATATTATTATTGCTGAACTAAAAAAAAACTCAACGTAAAAATAAAAAAAAAAATCAAATAAGTTAAAGATTTATTGAAAAAAATTATTGAAAAATCCATAACGTGTACATTTTGTGAACAAAAACTGTGAACAAGTCAAAGCTATACAAGTTGTGTTACAAATATTAGGTTGATATCTTAAAGGGGTCATAAACTGGCTTGTAAAAAACGTTATACTGTTGTCTGAGATCACCTTATGAAGTTTGCAAGGTTTTTACAAAAACATCATAATGAACAAGTAATAAGTAATTTCTATCCTGGTTTTTAGCCTCTCTCATGGAACGCTCAGTTGTTATGGCCATTCCGCACCGACGACTTGGAAGTAAATGCCCACTGCTACGACTGGAAGAATTGCATATTTATAATGAGCTTGTTTTTGTGACATATCAGGACACAAATGTGTATAATGACATGGGTATGACAGAAAAGGGATGACTTATGAGGACATTTCCCCATGACCCCACTTTTCAAAAGGCTTATAAATCATACAGGATGAGTTTTTTTTGAGAAAGTAAAAATGCAGAATGTTTCCTGTGATGGGTAGGTTTAGGAGTAGGGGGAGTATAAGGGGATAAAAAATACGGTTTGTACGGTATAAAAAACATTACGCCTATGGAATTTCCCCACACTTCACAAAAACAAACGTGTGTGTGTGTGTGTGTGTGTGTGTGTGTGTGTGTGTGTGTGTGTGTGTGTGTGTGTGTGTGTGTGTTCACATTGCAAATGGCAAAACATTTACCATAAAAAAAATAAAAAACATAACATTTTATGCACCAGACTACCAGAGGATTAAGTTTTTGTCTGATTTTGCATTACATTTGTTTAGCACTTATTGAACAAGACTAAATGATTGATCATATTTTTATATACACACATGCACACAGTCTCAGCTAAATATGAATGAACAACCATGTTTCTGTGTGTGCAAGTGTGCTGTTTTTTGCCTGTGTCTCGTCTCTTCTCTGATCTTGAGCCATATGGCTGTAGTACAAAGCTTTCACTGCATTTCAAAGGACATTTATGCAGGACACCGGCTGGCCAGTCCATAAACCATACGCACTCATGTATATTCACATTTTAATTTTGATTCTTTCATATGCTTTCTTTTACTGGTGGGTTGCCATTTTCCTTTCCCAATAGTGACTCCACACACACACACACACACACACACACACACACACACACACACACACACACACACACACACACACACACACACACACACTGGCGTATTATACATACGAACCCCCCACCCCACCACCCTAAACCTACCCAAGAGCGTGTCATATGCACGTCATAAAGTGCGTATCATATGCACGCAAAAAACTGCGTAGCATTTGCATGCCAAAACTCATTTTGGCGTATCCATTCCACGAGATTTCACACTCGTACTATTTATACGCATGACCATGAGATCGTGTTGAAGCTTCTCACAATATGCTACTCTGGTCTGCAGTGAACTAGTCAATTTACACCGATCAGACATAACATTATGAGGTGAAGTGAATAACATTGGTTATCTCTTCATAACGACACCTGTTAATCGGTGGGATATATTAGGCAGCAAATGAACATTTTGTCCTTAGAGTTGATGTGTTAGAAGCAGGAAAAATTGACAAGTTTAAGGATTTGAGCGAGTTTGACAAGGGCCTAATTGTGATGGCTAGACGACTAAATGGACTGCATTTATATAGCGCTTTTAACAGACCCGATGGCCATTCAAAGGGCTTTACATTTTGCCTCGCATCCACCCATTCATACACTGACGTCGATGTCAGCCATGTCAGCCTTGCACCATCCAGCTCGTCGGGAGCAGCTGGGGTTAGGTGTCTTGCTCATGGACACCTCGACACTTGGTCAGGTGGAACCGGGGATTGAACCACCAACCTACATGAACCACTGAGCCACTGCCGCCACAGAGCATCAGAGCATCTTTGAAACTGCAGCTCTTGTGGAGTGTTCCGGTCTGCAGTGGTAAGTATAAAAGTGGTCCAAGGAACGAACAGTGGTAAACTGGTAACAAGGGTCATAGGCGGCCAAAGCTCACTGATGCACGATGGGGAGCAAAGGCTGGCCCGTTTGGTCCAATCAAACAGACGAGCTACTTTAGCTCAAATTCCTCAATGAGTTAATGCTGGTTCTGAGAGAAAGGTGTCAGAATACACATTGCATTACAGTTTGTTGAGTATAGGGCTGCTTAGCCGGCGATCCGTCAGGGTGCCTGACCCCTGTCCATCAGAACTTGACCACGGAGCAATGGAAGAAGGTGGCCTGGTCTGATGAATCACGCTTTCTTTTGTATCACATGGATGGTCAGGTGCGTGTGCGTCATTTACCTGGGAACACATGGCACCAGGATGCATTATGGGAATAAGGCAAGCCGGCGGAAGCAGTGTGATGCTTTGGGTAATGTTCTGCTGGGAAACCTTGGGTCCTCCATCCATGTGGATGTTCCTTTGACCTGTTCTGTCAGCAAAAGGGGGACCAATACAATACTACAGTTTGAGCTTTTTAAAAATAGTTTGTATAAGATTTTTTTTTTTTTTAAAGAAAATTAATACTTTTATTTAAGGATACACTAAATTGAAAAAAATAAATCATGTTTTCCGCAATATATATATATATATATATATATAAGGATATTTCACAATTTCTACAAGAGCTATTTGTCCTTTGATTATCTTCCTGTCATTTGAACTTGGTTCTTTATAATGGTGTTTAAATCAGAAAGGTTTACAATAGTCAAACTGTCTGTTAAGCTGCAGTCCACACAGCTCTCAAACACTAGGGGCTTTGGGGTAACTTAAGACCGAAATAAATTAAAGTTTCACAAATGTATCTCAAATTGTTATTAGAGAGAGAGGAAGACATTTGAAATGATATGAGCCAATGAAAGGAACCATGGATGAAATATTCCCCAACTGGAGTTAATTAATTTCCCCCTTCTCTCTTCCAAATTTCATTCAACGCCACGTTGTGCGTCTGCATGTTTAGTGCTCCAGAAAGTTATTTTTCTGGCAGACTGACAGTGACTTTAATGAATAAATGTTTAATTTCATTCCTGGGTAGAGAATGAATAAATGTGACTTGAGGTTACTTTGCGAGAACACACTCGCTTTCTTTTCTATCTGACCTGCGTCAGAGTGTATCGGCGTGCTGGATTATCAGTGACATCAAGCTAATTTGAAAAAGAGAACTTAATAAGCCGCTCCAAATTTTAAACTTCATTATACGTTTCAAAGAATGAATGCCTACATTGCCTTTTGGCGTTAATGTGGGCTACTTTCTTTCCTCCTCTTCCTCCTCCTCCTCCTCCTCCTCCTCCTCCTCCTCCTTCTCCTTCTCCTCCTCCTCCTCCTCCTCCTCCTCCTCCGACACACACACACACACACACACACACACACACACACACACACACACACACACACACACACACACACACACACACACACACACACACACACACACACACACACACACAGTTTTTCTATCTCTTTTAGAGTTGGATCTTGCTGCATGAGCACATTTTTTTGTCTTGGGGTGGATAGCATTTTTCCAGCTCAGTGCCCAATGCTGTGAATGCCCATGTCTCAGCATTGTAGCACGATTGCAGCCACTATTGTCCAAGGTCAAACTGATTATTCCCACAGGGAAGCAGCTGTCCCATCGGTGACCAGCCAGTGTGGGTGTACAACATTAAGAGCAGAGAGAACATACAGAGAGAATGAGGGAGACTTGGATGCTGGGTGGCTCGTATGTTTAGCATACTTGGTATATTGGAAGTGAGCAAACTTTGTAAGGACATTAATTAAATAATAATATGTTTAATTTATATAGTGCCTTTCCCAAGCTCAGTGATGCTACACAATAACAGTAAATAACAAGCAGTTTACACATAGACGGACAGTGGACATTTGCTCAGTCCAAGTAATGAGCGATTACGGTTGCAAATCGCACTACATTCGTAATACAACATGAAAAAAAGGTAACAAACATTAATTACAGACAACATTTGGGCAGTTAGAGTAGAGATGAAACTGATTATTGGTAGTAAGTTAACATTGTGACTGTGTTATGTCAGGTTAACATTGTCATGACTGATAACACTGATTAAACAAATGTGTTGAGTTTACATTTAAATTCATATAACATGGTTGTTGTCCTGAGAGGCGGGGGGGGGGGGGGGGGTTTCCATAGCTTAGGGGCTGTAACAAAGAAAGACCTGCCACCCATAGATAATGAATGAAATCTCCTAAAGTGATAGTTCACCCTAAAATCTGAGAGCTTTCTGTCCCTCCATTGACAGCTAAATTAGATATGTTCATCATATAAAGCGATCGAGTCTCTTCAGAAAAGACTAAACCTCTCAATTCCTTTGGATTAATTTTTTACAATCTCTTTATGAACTTTTTGAAGCGTCAAAGTGGTAGCTGTCAATGGAGGGACAGAAATCCCTCAGATTTCATTAAAAAGATCTTTATTTCTGTTCTGAAGATGAGTGGACATCTTATGGGTTTGGAACAACAGGGTAAGTAAATGAATTTCATTTTTTACAGTGTTTATTTATTAATCTTTGTTAATGAATAAAAAAACAAGCCTTTGCAGAAGAGGATTCGCGCCCATTGATTCTACATTGATTTAATGTAAATATGAAAGAGACGCAAACACTGGATTACTCAAGCAATATCATTTTAGAGATGCCTCTAACATGCTAGTAATTTGGATCTTGCATCTTTACAGCTCCTCAAACAAGAAATAGATTGCAATTGCTGTGATGTCACGTGAGTGACAGGTTGCCCCGCCCTCATGCCAGTAAACACGTCAACAAACAAGATGTTGTGTCCGAAAACTCAGCAGCTGACTTGTTGCCTCACTGCCTTATAGGCAATGACTTTGCAGGCATATGTTTGCACACTACACTAAACCTTTATTCAAATATTATTCAAAGATTTTGTAAGCATATTGGGTAATTGTGTGTGTTTTTTGTTTTGTTTGTGATTACGCAGTGAAACATGCCAAATTGTGATATTTTCATGATTTATTACATTTTGTATGTGGTTCAGATGCAATACTGTTTTTAGTTTCTATTTATTAAACCAATGTCCTTCATTGTATCAACTCAATTTTTTTCATTTCAATAAACTCAAAATTGTAAGGCAACCAGGTTACTTACTTTTATAAGTTAAACCACCCAAAAAAATGTTTACAGTGTAAAGGACTTCACAAAATCATTTTGGAAAGACTTCTGATGAAACATAACGGTAGGGTGACAATATTTTGATTACCGAAAACCATTACACTCGGCCCCGCAATGAGATACTCAAATGATACTCAAAGTGTACTCAAAGATGCCTTATTAAGATCAATAGCCTACATTTAAAGTATGCCCCTTGTCTGTCTATCACCAGACCAAGCTCAATTTTAGATTGAACATTGGTCTGGGGAGTCTGCTCTGTATTTTTTACTGCACAAGAGGCGTGATCAACGAGCATTATTCAAATGACTCTGTATGCAATTGGGTAGCCCTTCAACCAATCAGACCACAAGAGGCGTGATCAACGGGCAAGGACCCATCATTTCTAAACCTGCCAATAGCGTGCCAGGTGGATAAGCCAGTCTGTGATTGGTTCCCGCAAAAGTGTAACAGAAGCATAAATGAATGTACGTGTTTCAAGACTGAGTTGCAGGGCGACATCAGATCGCCAGCAGATCAGGCTGGGTTTACCGTTACATATGTCCTAGGAAAACAGTAAGTTTGGTCACCCTACATAACGGTTTCATGATCTACAGCAAAATAAAGAGAGCTCTGGTGATAACTATATGCAAATTATAATTTATCAATATAGAAATTACATTAGAAGTGGAAAGCGTTGGTCAAAAAAGTATATTTACACACAGAGTGACCACCTACTGCCTCTTTATTTTTTAGCCTAACTGTTACAGAATGTAAAGCACATGATTGTGGGATATCAAAGGCAGCAAAGGATACATCTATGATACCTTCAAAAATACATCAGATGAAGATATCTCAGGAGACAGGAAGTGGAGCTAACATTTGATTCGGACGTGCCTTGATGCCTTTCTACCTTGTGATGCATCCTCTGAAGGCAGCATTTTTAAGCTTTCGGATACAGCCGAGATGTCGCTGCAAGAAGGAGGGAAAGATATTTCGATTAAAGACTAAGGACAGATGGATTAAAAAAACAACAACAGATAAATAATTTATAATAAATCCTGATACGTATATATTCCATCAAAATAAGAAATGTCCTTTTTAATTTCATGGTGACTTTAATCATCCCAAAACATCTAGAAACTACATGTAAACACAACCCAAAGCACCCTTGCATCATTGTCACAATTTGACTGAAATAAAATATCTTAGGAGGCCTACTATCTGAAGGCCTGTGATGACAGCTTAAAATGCTGCTCACTGAGTTTTGTAGCAGAGCATATAAATGCTCTGCTACAAAAGGCCTGAGTGTATGTCACATATCATACTCAGCCCTTGAGATCCCCTTGTGCATGCCTGAGGGAACCTAGCTGTTCCAGCAACTGATGGACATGCTGGATTTTTAAAAGGAACATGTATGGAAGCCCTAAGAGACCATGCATGGATTCTTCGTCTTCTTAGTTGTTTTCTTGTGGTCTGGACACAAATTGTTTTCTCATGATCACAACACAATTTATCATCTTGACCTCAAGATACTTCATATGCACTTTATGCTGGGATAAATTAAATGTTGTGGCTTTGTGTTTTTAGAAAGAAATATGTAAATTAGGGTTGAAACCTGAATGATTTGTTTCACCTTTATTATACCATCAGTAATGGGGCCTCATAACACAGAGATTACCATCTAGCATTTGAGGTAATGCGTGGGCAAACAAGACGATATTTCGACAATTAGGAGGCTTGGGTTGTAAATCCGACTTTGAGTTTTTCATTTCTCTTGTGGAATTATTTGTAGCGTGGGAGAACTTGAGAGAGGAAGATTAATGTGTCACAACATGCGGCTTAGAGCAAAGCTCTTAACATCGATAATTAAAACAACAAAAAAACATTTATCAGCTTTATAAAAAACAATGTGTGGTGCAATTCAGTATAAAATATTGACATACGTTCTATTTCGGTAGGCCATCTGAATAACGAGTCGGCCTATGCTACAAAATTTTACAAAAAAATCAGTCAAAAAAATCTATGCTATATTTGAAGTTTTTTCTAGGGTTTAATAATCGAAGAGTTTAGAACAAACACTACCTTCCCTTTGTTGTATCAAACGGAATTTAAACAACATTGATCAAAGATTTGAAGTGAATCAAAAGAAGATGCTCTTCTCATTTTCAAGGCTCTAATAAAGTTAGGATGTTTTTATTTGTTGACTATCAACACATTACATTATTAACACTTCACTGTTAAATATATTATAAATGAAATATTTATGTGGAGACGTTTTCACTCCACATACTAGACTGAGCTGCCATCTGCTGGACTGTTGTCACGAACACATATAAGGCTAAAGTTTTCCCAATTTTAAGACCCTATTATTTGCTTGATCCTAGGCAATTTATAAATTAAACCTTTTCCTTTCAATTTTTAATTGCAGCTGAATTTTAAATGTTTTTGTTTTAATTGTTTTGCGTGCTTATCTAACGAGCCCTGTTGTTTCCAGGCCAGTAGATGGCAGTGATGTACTCAAAGTTGTGCGAGCGTTACACACTTGAATAACGAAGAAATTGTTGTTTTGAACGACTCTTTTAGACGTTTCATTCGAACCGATTCGCAGAATGAGGAGTGGAAACTGGTGAGTAGGTGTCAAACTGGAAAACGAAAATACGATATTTGAAAGAACAGCAACTCATAAAAGATCAAATGAAAAAAATGCGGGGGGCATAGGGAGTTTTTGAGTGACGACTCAAGTGAATCAGTGAATCGTTTACAGCGCTCGTTCACTGTACCGAGCCGTTTAAAGGAGCCGATATGCTAAACGAATCAGATTTCCAAATACTGTCTGTTGTAGGACACGCAGAAACACTAACTTCGTAAGACATGAAACACCCGTGACATTTAAGCGCAATAAACCATATGATATCCACAGATGTAATGTATTGTGTCAGACATTAAACCCTGCAAAATCCGACTGCACAAGAAGTAAGTTAATTTAAATGTGCATTTTTCTCTTGTAGCCTGTGTTGTTTGATGCTTCATGCGAGCTTCGGCTTGTTCATAATGTGCAACAATGTCACGTATATAGTGTTCTGTGCCATTTTAACGAAGTGAATTCATTTGAAATGTCGCATGGCAAACCAATAACATCGATACACGTTAACGTTAGCTTTATCGATCTCTTTCCTAAAAGATTCATATTATATAGTTCAGCTTTTCTTGTTTGCCTGTTTGACTTTTACACGACCTGTGTTTTTTTATCTGTAGATATTTGGACTTAAAATAATATATTTATCCCTTATAACCTTAGTACTGAGATTATGTGCTACAAACATGTTACGTTTTAAACGTTTATACAATATTAATTGCATGGCAGAGTTGCATGGAAAAAAGCAAACAAAATCCATGGTGTTTAGAAAAATGTTTATTTGTTTATGAAAGCAAAACGTAGTGTCATGGTACGTTTTGTTAGTATTATTGCAGCTACATCTCACGCAATGTCACACATGATCTGTATAATATTTGAAGGCATGTGTTTGTATGTTGCTAGTGCTAGTGCTACGCTCTGTTATATTGGACTCTGACCTATGACCTGACCTCATATCTGAAATGTTGTTTCTTGTAAAAAAGCATAGAGTAGGCTTGTCAATCTAAAGCTAATGCTCACTCCAGTTACAACACACATTTATAATTCATTGCATTAAAATATATTTTAAAGTATTTTACTTTAAAAGTACATTCTGTTTGGAACTTGACAGAAAGTTGTAAACTCCCTGCATGGCAGTTCTGGACAACAGTGCATTTAAAAACTAGACAGAGAGAGAATAGTATACCTGGGAAAATTTCACTCAAATGTTCTTCATTTAAAACATGTTTTATGATTTCAACATGTAACTTGGTTTTTGCATGCTTGCTTTTTCATTTTGTGCAAAGAAAATGAATCTTACAGAAGAGGTAGAGTATGACATTTGGTCTCATTTCCTCTCCCAATAGCCACTTCCCTTAGTAGTTCTTCCTAATATCTGCAGCTGTATGCCCTTAAGAAAGTGTTCACCTCTTCGGACTTAATGTTGGCAGATATAGCGTGTCCTTAGAGCTGTGCCCTACAGAGGCCAAAACTGCTGATGCTTGGAATTTTGTTTTGCTTTTTTTTACAGTAAAATAACTGATTGTTCTAATCTCATACAGAATATATATAGTATATTGTGTATACTTTCATACATTTTAAACGAATAATTATTAATGAAATGCTAAATGTAATTATATAGGAGTATACTTTAAATATGGGATTGGCTGTCTTCCTGTCCTTTCAGTGTATCTGCTGTCACCATCCTCCATTTTGCAGTATGTGCAAATGGATGTACAAATTGCTAGTTATACAAAATAATAGAACCATTCCAAGCACTTATATTAGTTAGACAGCTCAATAAAACAACCTCAGTTGAGGGGAAGGCTTAAGGGGGTGATAGAAGGGGCACCTTTTTGAGCAATATTGCTGGGCAATGATGCCATCAACGGGCAGCCAGGTGAGACACTGGGCAACTTATTAGGGCAATTGACTAGTTCCCTTAAGGGTATGACACACAGGTAATTTTTTTTTTTGCCCATGCAACATCGCTTGGCAACTTGTTCTTTTTCTTTCGGCTGTTCCCTTCAGGGGTCGCCACAGCGAATCATCTCCCTCCATCTAGTCCTATCCTCTGTATCCTCTTCTCTCAGACCTCTTCTCTCTCACCTTCATGTCCTCCTTCACTACATCAATAAACCTCCTCTTTGGTCTTCCTCCTGACCTCCTGCCTGGCAGCTCTAACCTCAGCATCCTTTTACCGATATATTCACTCTCCCTCCTCTGAACATGTCCAACCTCAACCTGGCCTCTCTAACTTTGTCTCCAAAACATCTCACATGTGCTGTCCCTCTGATGTACTCATTCCTGGTCCTATCCATCCTCGTCACTCCCAAAGAGAACCTCAACATCTTCAGCTCTGCTACCTCTAGCTCTTCCTCCTGTCTTTTCCTCAGTGCAACTCTCCAAACCATATAACATCGCTGGTCTCACTACTGTTCTGTACAGCTTGCCATTCATTCTTGCTGGTACACTTTTATCACACAAAAGACCTGACACTTTTCTCCCCCCGTTCCAACCTGCCTACACATGCTTCTTCAAAAAGTTGGCCCATGTATCATCGCCTTTACATTTCAGTCATTTTGCAACAAAGCACATGGATTCAGAAGATTTGAAATTTAGAGCATGATTCATGATTTGGACTAGTTTTATGTTAGTTTTATGATGCTTTTTCTCTTTTTTTAAAGTTTGAAAGCTGCAGTCCTCATTCATTGCAAAAGAAAATATGTTACAAAGTATGCTATGCAGAATTTCTCTTTTGTGAACCACTGAAGAAAGTTTTTGATACATTTTTCGCAGGACAGTCTTAAGCAATGCAATAACCAAAAATAAAATGCATTTGCTGGATAAGTCAGGCCATAATGCTATTATGCTTTAAGAGGTTGCCCGAAAAGGGTGGAATGCAATAAAGTTTTTGGTAACCCTTTACAGACCCCTTAAGTGACATTTGAGATGAGAGAACAAAAATCTATTTAAACTTTTGCATTTGCTTGCAACATTTTTGCATTCACTTTTCCCCAAGGCGCTTTGCATTCATTCACAAAGAACTAAAAAATTAGCACATGCTAAGTTTCTTGGGGGAACGCAAAACATTTGCACGAGAACGCAAAAGCACTAACATCATTTTTCCTCCATCACCATGTCCCTTTAGGTGCGCTGCAAGTACTTTGTTAGGTAATGCATCGATTAACAATGAGCAGTACATTTGATGTAGTATTTATAAATATTTGTAAATGTTAACATTAGTTCTAAAAATACAACTGTTCATTGTGAGTTCTTATTTCGGGTTCATTAAAAATCTAACAGAAACAACCTTTGATTTTAATAATATATAAGGATATGTAACTAAGATTAATAAATGGTCTAGAAGTGTTTTTTATTGTTAGTTCCTGTTAACTAATGTAGTTAAAGGGATAGTTCTTACAGTTAGGGATGTTTTTACCTTGGCATACAGCGTTAATTGTCTTTTATTTTCTTTTTACCTTTATTTATCCTCAGACGTTTGAAATGGTGTCGTACAAGAGACTCACCCCTGAGGAGGTTCATTTCTCTGGAGCCGCGTTATTAGATCCTGAGGAGTCAACGGACACCGATGGGAAGGATGTTGACCCAGAAATGCCCCTGCTGCCCCAGAACCCTCGCTGCTCCATCACCGTTGCCCTGCTGACCCTTGGAGGACTTATAGTGGTTCTCTCTGGTGTCTGGCTGCTTGGGACTATATTTTGGTTTCATAATCCACCCTCTACAGATCCCCATAGACTCCCTCCCCCCGCTATGGCTAAGAGTCCGAACGGGTCATGGCTGCAGCCACAGTCCTGCTCGAAGATTCCAGAAGCCTGGAGGTTTGACTGTTATCCAGAGAGAGGCGTGGTGGTTACGGAGGAGATGTGCCATGCTCGAAACTGCTGCTTCATACAGAAGTCACAGGCTAAGACATCGGGGCGGAATGGCGTGCCGTGGTGTTTCTACACACCTGACTATCCATCTTACGAGTTGGTGTCTGTTGTTGACACCGAGATGGGGAAGGTGGGAAAACTGCTCCGGAACAATAAGACATATTATCCAAAAGACATAGATGCACTACAGCTGGAAGTGCTGTATGAGGAAGACAACAGGCTGCGTGTGAAGGTGAGAGCACTTTGGGTCTTCATGTTACTGGCTCTTTATGCTTGTGATCTCTCAAAATTATTCAGTTATTAATGTTGACATTGAAGTCCTAAATACTTTATTCGTCTTCAAAATAAAGTGAATTTCAATGGTGTAATTATATGTTAGTATTCATATCACTTACAGACCAAAATGCAGTTAAAGATCTGACAAAAAAAAGCGATGCTCAATATAGTGCTAACAGATCGTTTGGTTTTAATGAATAATTGTAATTCATTTAATAACTGTTTATTTATAATAATTTAAAAATGTTATATTTAATAATTGTCATTTTTAATCCATTCTAAAATTTGGGGTCAATAAAAGATTTTAATGTTTTTGAAAGAAGTCTCTCATGCTCACCAAGGCAGCATTTCTTTGACCAAAATATTGTTAAAAGGAAATATTGTGAAATATTGCATTTTAAAATAACTATTTTAATTTTTAAACATTGTACAATATAATTTGTTCCTATGATGGCAAAGCTGGTTTCAGCATCATTCCTCCAGTCTTCATTGTCACATGATCCTTCAGAAATCATTCTAATGTGATGATTTGCTGCTTGAGAAATATTTCTTCTTATTCTCATCACAGCTTGATATTTTTGTGAAACAAGTGATATCCCCAGAAATCTTTGATTAATTAAAAGTTTAGAAGAACACCATTTGAAAATAAAATTATAAGTATTATAAGTAACAATATAAGTATATTTAAATTCATAGTCATACACATACATTATCTTTTGTAATATTAATGTCTTTTCTGTAACTTGTCAATGTGAGGTATACTTGCTAAAGTATTAATTTATTCAAAATAAACTTTTGAACGGTAATGTATTTATGTGTAGTCACTAGTCAGTTATTGGTTATTTAATCTATTTAACTGTCACCTAAATTAATCTTCAAGTACTAATAATTCATTACACTGTTAAATGTAATATTTGGCAAATCTCAAAAGTAATATCCATTATTCATAGTGTATATTATAGTCTGGATTATAAGTATAATACCCATTTTCACTTGTAGCGTTCAAAATCAATGATTTAAAATGTTACTGTTTTACTTTTAATTTATTTAGACAACATATTATACAGGGTGTCCGCGGGGTTTTAAAAAGTATTAAAAAGTGATAAATCAAAATTGTCAAATTTAAGGCCATTAAAAGTGTTAAATGTGGTCTCAGAGGTATTATTTTTTTCCAAATTAGGTATTATTTTTTTTGACTATCAGGTGTCCTATTCTGATTTAAATTATATCTGCGTTCGCGTTAGTTTGTTTAAATATGGGCTTTAGCATATCTGGGCACATAATCAAAGATCTTTGGTCTCCGTCTCGGCGTGTGTTTGATGCTGACGTCATATTCAGCGGTCGTTCGGCATCCTCTCAGAGCACAGCGCGCTCAACAGAAGGGGCTGGCTTACGTTTTATTTTAGACTTGCTTCAAGGCATATCTTCAACGACTGTCCTCATAAGAGCAATCTTAAACGATTTATATAAAGTCTAAAATGAACAAAAAGAGTTGTGAGAGAATGAGGCGCGATCCACAGACAGTGAGATCCGCGTGTCTGTCTGCTCTTAAAGGGACAGCAGCCAATAAAGCTTCCTGTCAGTAAAGTTAAAGAACAAAGGGAACAGAGAAAATGACTCGCTGCTCTTGACTAAATAACTTTTGTAGCTTTAATAAGGATTAACTATTTAATTTATAGTTTATGCAGTGCAGACTGCATATAACTTTGATAACTGTATTAAATTTCTGTATATTTCCTAACTGTTAAGACAGGAAGGGCGGGAGTAAACATGACATTTATTATGGGTTTATGTTAGCATTGTTTTAAGTTTACTTAAATTAAAAACTGTTATATTTTTGAAGCCTAATAATGAATGTAAAAATAAAATAAATCAGTATCTGTATTAAGATCAGTAATACTGGCCTTCATTCATAAAAAGATGCCATTTAAACAAGTATTTAAAATATACTGTCTTTATGTTGTTTCTACATTAATTTGATTAACTGTGAAATTATTATATTAAAAATTTTATTAAAAACGTACAAAAACTTTTTTTATTGCGATTAATCACAGAAAAAAATGTGTGATTAATCTAGTTCAAGTTTTTAATCGATTGACTAGCTTTTAGTATTTTGTTTAATTCAACAACTTATCACAGTTATAGAAATGTAATATTTGGCTCAGGTTTTGTTGCTGGAAAAAAAAACTAAATCATTTAATTGCTGAATTACCAATTATTAATTGAAATCAGATGTGTATGCAGTAATTTATTCTCCTTCACCAACCTTTGTGAATGTTGAGATGTATTTTACTGTGTCTGAATGATAACTGATAACAGATTTCCTCCTGCTGTCGATTCTAAATCTAATATTTTTTGTATGTTATATATGTCCAAATCTGTGTAAATAATAGAAAGGTCGCTGATTAACACTTGCAATTCAGGGTCGTGATGGTTTTGAAAAATATTCTGAAGGTAGTAAAAAAGGTATTAAAAAGTAGTAAATTTAACTTAAGGATTGCTGTATATACCCTGTTATAGAATTTAAGACCAAGCATTTATCTATCAGTCTTAACGTGACAATAAATAACAGCTAATAATAGCCATAAATATTGATAATAACGTTTTGGTCTAAAGATGTTATCTGTTGTTTTACAATATTCAATTGTCTCATATAGATAACAGACCCGTCTGAAAAGAGGTACGAGGTGCCTATAGATGTTCCTGTGGTTGAGAAAAGAGCACCAAATCCTTCTTACACCGTAGACTTCATCAAAGAACCTTTCGGGCTGATTGTCAAGAGAACGCAGACAGGAACTGTGCTGTAAGTGCTGTTTATTGTCAACTCGCTGGAGAAAACAGACCTGCCTTTAAACTGAAAAATCATTGATTTAGTTTCTTTTACCATTGTGATGATGATAACCAGAAAACTCTTGTATAAAGATCTAATGTATGACATGTCTCTGTATTATTATTAAGTTATTAACATGCATGTTCACATGCCGTTTAGGCTGAACACATCCATAGCTCCTCTCTTCTATGCGGATCAGTTCCTGCAGATGTCCACGTCATTACCGTCACGTTTCATATATGGACTGGGTGAACATCGCTCCAACTTTCTGCATGACGTCCAGTGGAACACACTCACCATGTGGGCTCGAGATGTTCCACCCATGGTAACAACATGACTTTTGTTTTCCTATATAATTAGGACTTTAAAACTGAAAACAAAGGTTTAGAACATCATTGGCCCTTTATCTAGTCTATAGGAAAAGTAGCTTGGATTGCATATTAGCCAAAATAAATTAATATTGTAATTTTGTTGCTGTGGTCAACTTGTTGCTAGTCTTATTGGATTTTGCTTGCATTCATTTCTGTTGTAATGGACCGTTTTTCTTCATGGAAGCTTGAAGCTTTCAACTCGTACACTTTAAACTCAAATCAGCATTTGAAATTAGTTTATTTAATAAGCATGATAGTGGCCAAATAATGACCTCCACTTCACATCGGGGTTCTGATCACCCTATCAGGGTGTATTTTGTAAAAAACAATATTACATGGCCCCTTAAAGGATTAGTTCACCCCAAAAATGAAAATTATTTCATTAATTACTCACCCTCATGTCGTTGGACACCCGTAACGCCTTCGTTCATCTTCTGAACACAAATGAAGATATTTTTGTTGAAAGCTGATGGCTGAGAGGCTTCAGAAAGGCCTCCATTGGCATTCAGTACATTTCCACTGACCCACTCACAAGACCCATAAAAGGCACTAAAGATGACATTACAAAGTCCATCTCACTACAGTGGCTGTACAAGAATTTTACGAAGTAACGAGAATAGTTTTTGTGTGCAAAAAAAATCAAAATAATGACTTAATCCATTGCAACGTGCAAACACCATAGATAATTACATATTTTATATTGCACTTTCTTTTCTGTACTTCTTTACTTGTTCTTTCAGGAGCTGACCAACCTCTATGGCGTCCATCCCTTTTATCTTTCCGTGGAATCTGATGGAATGGCTCATGGGTTTTTCATGCTCAACAGCAATGCAATGGGTGGGTTCATCACATGAATTCTTTGTTAAAACAGCCATTTATTAGAAAAATATATTGATTCTCAATTGATTGGATGTCAAAACGTATGATATTAGAATGCTGTCAATCCAGAAAACTGTTACTGTAAATACCTTAGCACATTTTTCTAAGTCTTAACTGTCTCAACTTTGCATTAACGTGTGTAAATAATCTGTCATGCAGATGTGGTTCTGCAGCCTGCACCTGCTCTCACCTGGCGTATGATTGGTGGAATCTTTGACTTTTACATTTTCATGGGCCCAGATCCTATCTCTGTGATTGGACAGTACCTGGATGTTATAGGTCAGCAAGCATCATAAGCAATATTTGATTTGCCAGTTTGACAGGACGAATTAAAAGGTGACTAACTAATGATTTTATCCTCTCTTGTTTTGTTGTTGTTGTTTTTTTACTTCAGGTAAGCCTGCAATGCCCATCTACTGGGCTCTGGGCTATCATCTCTGCCGATGGGGCTACAAGTCTAGCAACAAAACCTGGAATGTTGTGAGAGAAATGCGGAATTATGGGATACCTCAGGTACTATAGCTGTTAGATATTTTCATGAATTATTGGTTTGGTGTAGGTGATTATGGTTTATAGTCAAATGTTTAATGTTGTATTAGAATTTGAAATCTCCTGCTGCACTTTCAATAGACATCTCAATAGAAAATATTTCAGCACAGAAAATGATTGTGCAAAACACATGCCATAAACATATATCTGTCTCTATCAGTGCTATTGTTAAACTAAACTAAATCTATTTATTTTTTGTTTACGGTCATTGAAATCGAGATAAATCTTATAAATTAAACTTGAATGAATTTTAGAAATGTTGCCTTGGCAAATAAATTAAATAAAACAAACTTGCATAAAAATAAAATAAAGATTAAAAAATATTTAAAAAAATATTAAAAATTAAAAACCACAACAAAAGTACTAAAAATGAAAGGAAAAATTCTTAATAATAAACTCAGCAGAAGAAATGTCCCTTTTTCAGATAATTTTGTGATATCCAAATAAGCTTTACATATAATTTATTGATCTTATTTTTTAAACAATGTTTTTTTTTTTTTTTTTTTACATTAAATGGCATTAAAACAGCACTTTTGAAATCTAGTGAAAGTTGCATCCTTTGACACGCAAATAGAAGTGTGATTTCTGATTTTATAAGAAACCACAGAAAAACAATGACTTAGCATTTTGCATTTAGCAAAATGACTTACTGCAAATTATACAAAGCAAATAGCAAAAATTTCATTTTTTTTCTTCCTATCTTTCAGGACGTTCAGTGGAATGACATTGACTACATGGATCGTGCTCTAGACTTTACTTATGATCCTATGAACTTTTCCACCCTACCTGACCTTGTGAAAGACCTTCACAGACATGATCAACATTACGTCATGATTCTGGTACAAACACCCACATTTTGATTGACTATGTATGAACTACACCTTAGGTTATTCTGCTAGGATACCTAAATGATCTGGAAGGGGATAAGGGAACTTATTTCACACTAGGGTTGTCAAACGTACCGGTATTACCGGTATCAGTCAATAGAAGAAGAAAAAAATGATGGTACTTAGTGATTATAAAGGGAGGTTCTTCTCTTGCTTTATTATCCATTACCAATATGAATACAACTTCAGTTTTTCATGCTGCTAAGTATACTGTAAAGTTTCTAGATTGACAATCATATTTAAAGGGTTAGTTCACCCAAAAATGAAATGTATGACATTAATGACTCATCCTAATGTCGTCCCACACCCGTAAGACCTCCGTTCATCTTCAGAACACAGTTTAAGATATTTTATATTTAGTCTGAGAGTGTATGCAAGTGTATACACTGTCCATGTCCAGAAAGGGAATAAAAACATCATCAAAGTAGTCCAAATGTGACATCAGTTAGTTAATTAAAATCTCTTGAAGCATTGAAAATACATTTTGGTCCAAAAAAAATAAATAATTTGTTTTGATGTGCAATGCCATTAATACATGTTCCATGTGGCAGGACTGTCAATAGATTTATTTGCAGAGAGCTAATTAACTAAAAATCTAAATGACACGAACTTCTATGTTCTGTGGGTTTATTAAACATCCATGTAACACTTCCTCATTCGGCTCTTGTCTCTTTTGTGTTGGATTAGAATCACACTGACAGTCATGAGGCAGATTTGGCAACTGAATGTTTCACATGACGGCAGTTGAAACCCTCACTAAAGCATTTGGATGCGTCACTGTGGATTTAGCTAAAGTGTTCTTGATTTAAACTGTAGTTTGTGTGTTTCTCTTTTGCACTTCCTCATCAGGATCCCGGCATCAGTAGCTCTCAGCCGTCTGGCTCCTACTGGCCGTTTGATGAGGGGAAGAAGAGGGGCGTTTTCATCAATGACTCGAATGGAGACGTCCTTATTGGGAAGGTACAATGTTTTTTTGTTGTTGTCTTTTAGAATTCACTTATGCTCCCTTAGTTTGCATTTATTTGATCAAAAATACAGAAAAAGTGATAGTTAAATATTATTCCAATTTAAAATAACAGCTTTCTATTTTGAATATATTTTAAAATGCAATTTATTCCTGTGATGCAAAGCTGAATTTTGATCATTACTAGTCTTTAGTGATACATGATCCTTCAGAAATCATTCTAATTTTGGTGCTTAGTTGTGCTGCTTAATTGAAAAAAATATATAATTTTCAGGATTCTTTGAATAGTAAGTCTTTTTTATAGTAAGTTGGCTACTGTTTTTATTCTTCATCACATGTCCAGATGAATACTACTGACTTTTCTACAGTAATTTCATGCCTTATTGGATGTGGAATAAATTAATCATGGGTGATGATGACTCGAGTAAAAGTTTCTACAATCAGTAGATTTAGTTAAAGTGTAGTAATTAAAAATATTAAATGTGATTTGACTGCAGATTTTTTTTGCTTGTTTCTAAGGTCTGGCCAGGACTTACTGCTTTTCCAGATTTCTCCAATGCAGACACGCATGAATGGTGGTACCAGAATCTGCAGAGATTCCATGATAAAGTGCCGTTTGATGGCGTGTGGATTGTATGTTGTGCATTTGTATTATTCCTTGTTTGATGGTTCATTATTTGTATTTAGCTAAGCATTGATCTTGCTTTTTAATATGCCCAATATACTCTTCTTTTTCAAGGATATGAATGAGCCGTCTAATTTCTTTGATGGATCACTGAATGGTTGTCTAGAGAATGAACTGGACAATCCTCCCTACACACCAGGTATCCATGCGTTAGCTTTACATTATTCATGCTATGTTTTTCTTCCAACAATATGACATCGTATTGTCTGCTGTAGGTATTCTTGGTGGTACATTAAAGGCCAAGACTGTGTGTGCATCTGCACGTCAGAAAATCTCGTCTCACTACAACATACACAGTCTGTATGGACTCATGGAAGCTAAGGCCACTGAGAGGTACACAAAATCACACTAAAATATATACATATAATACTTTTCAGAAGTTAGAGATCAATTAAAATATATATATATATATATATATATATATATATATATATATATATATATATATATATATATAGTCTTTTATGTGTATATACAGTATGTGTGTGTGTGTGTGTATGTATGTATGTGTGTGTATATATATATATATATATATATATATATATATATATATATATATATATATATATATATATATATATATATATATATATATATATATATATATATATATATATATATATATATATATATATATATATATATATATATAAGGCTCACCTAGGCTTCCTGTAATAGTAATGCAGAATTTTCAATTTTGCTCATTAAGGCTGCATTTATTTGACAGACAAAAAGTTATATTGTGAACTATTAATACAATTTACATAACCGTTTTCTATTTCAATATATATTTATATGTAATTTATTTCTGTAATGGAATTACTCTAGTCTTCAGTGTCATAAGTTTCTTTAGAAATCATTTGAATATTCTGATTTATGATTTATGTTGAAAACAGTTGTGCTGCTAAATACATTTGTGGAAACCATGAAAGATTATTTGAGTAGAATGTTAGAAATAGAAATCTTTGTGACTATAAATTCCACTTTGATCAATTTAATGAGTCTCTCTGTTTATCAAACGGTTGAGGATCATGTCCATTTGTCTCTCTCAGTGCTTTGAGGAAGATCACAGGGAAGCGTCCCTTCGTCATTTCCCGCTCTACGTATCCCAGTCAGGGCAGGTATTCGGGCCACTGGCTCGGAGACAACAGGAGCCAATGGAAAGATCTGGCCACATCTATACCAGGTATAAACGCACACTCTCTGCTCAGGTCAGTTAGTCCCAAATACTGTTGTATTTACAACAGCCTCACTAACCGTTTTCTTTACTTTTTTCTCAGGTATGCTGACGTTTAACATCTTGGGCATTCCTCTTATTGGGGCTGACATCTGTGGCTTTGGGGGCAGCACTACAGAAGAACTGTGTGTCCGATGGACCCAGCTTGGAGCTTTCTACCCCTTTACAAGAAACCACAACTCCATAGATGAACAGGTGAACTTTCTTCTATCTAACCAAACTCTGTAACTGTTTACTTTAGCTTTATACTACAGAAAAATCTACAGCTGCTGCTGGTCACAACACTACATGCTGCTTTAGAGGATCTGCTCTAGTGTTTTTATCTTATTGTTTTTCAGAAGTCTTGGCATTTTGTCTGTTTATATGATTAGCTACCTATCTGCCTGTTGTTTTGTCAGTACAATTGTTCTGTTTTTATAATGCTTTTTATCTGCATCCCAAAGACAAGACTCTGATGGATTAACAGTTTTGTCATTTCACAACAGGATCAGGAACCAACTGCATTCAGCCCTGCAGCTCGTACAGCAATGAAAGAAGCCATCCTTCTCCGTTATTCCCTGTTCCCACATCTCTACACACTCTTCCATCACGCACACATCAGTGGACACACAGTCGCCACACCACTGCTCTTTCAGTAAGATAAATGCATGTGATTGTATTGCAATTCTTAAAGGAATAGTTTACTCCAAACCTTAGAGTTAACTCTAGCAGCAACGGATCACAATTATTATTTTTAGTGAAGTATCCAGATACAGATCCAGGCACATATTATGTGTCCACTTTAATTGACTTCTTTGCATATAATGTGGGCTGTGTTTTAGGTTCCCTACTGATGAGAAGACATATGGGATAGATAAACAGTTCCTATGGGGAAAGAGTTTGCTGGTCACACCGGTTTTGGAGGCAGGACGAGATTATGTTGTAGGATATTTCCCTAAAGGTCTCTGGTACGATTTCCACACTGTAAGTCACATCCACTCTAGAAAACCTTTTAGAAATTCACAATTCTTTTACTTTGTAGTCTCGTACAACATTCATATTTGTTTGTCACATACAGGGTGACTCACTGGTAAGCAAAGGAGAAGAGATCAAACTTCAGGCTCCAATGGACAAAATTAACCTGCATCTCAGAGAGGGTTCCATCATACCTACACAGGTGAAAAAGATATATATATGTTCATACATTATTGTGTTTCAGTTAATGGAGACCAGTCATTTATATGTAATTATTTATAAATATAATCTAGGTTTTATATATAATAAATACATTTCCTGTTAAGGAGGTTTTCTCCATTTACTACAAAAAAAACAATTTATTTAAAGTTTATTCTAACATATACATTAAAAACTGTAATATTGTGATTTATATTATAACATTTTAAAATAACTGTTTTCTATTTGAAAATATTTTTAAATGTTTCAAATATGCTGATTTAGCGCTCAGTTATTATGAATTATTATTGCCGCACATTACCATATTATATACAGACTAGATTCCAAAAAAGTTGGGACACTGTACAATTTGTGAATAAAAAACAATGCAGTAATTTACAAATCTCCTAAACTTATATTTTTTTCAAAATAGAATATAGATAACACAGCAAATTTTGAAAGTGAGACATTTTGAAATGTCATGCCAAATATTGGCTCATTTTTGATTTCATGAGAGCTACACATTCCAAAAATGTTGGGAAAGGTAGCAATAAGAGGCCGTAAAATTTAAATGTACCTATATAAGGAACAGCTGGAGAACCAATTTGCAACTTATTAGATCATTTGGTAACATGATTGGATATAAAAAAAGCCTCTCAGAGTGGCAGTGTTTCTCAGAAATCAAGATAGGCAGAAGATCACAAATTCCCCGAATGCTGCGGTGAAAAATAATTAACCAGCACCTGTTTTTAACATTGATAATGATAAGAAATATTTCTTGAGCTGCAAATCATCATATTAGAATGATTTCTGAAGGATCATGTGTCACTGAAGACTGGAGTAATGATGCTGACAATTCAGCTTTGTCAGCACCGAAATAAATTACATTTAAAAGTCTAAAATTAAATATATTTTTTAATTGTCATATTTCACAATATTACTGTTTTACTGTATATAAAATGCAGACCTGGTGAGCATGAGACATCAAAAACATACAAAAATCGTAATTATTCCAACCGTTTGACCCCTACTGTATATATACATTTAATTACCCACTAAGGCAGTCTTTGTTTGATTTGTAGGTCATTTATAAATACATTATTATTTTTTTATTAATAAAATCCAGATTATGTCCAGATTTTAAGGGACTCTCTCTCAATTTCCGACATACTCTACTAGTAGTAGAGGGCCGTCCACTGATCTGTGTGCATGTTTATTTGAATTGTGTTCTATATGTTTGTGTTTCAGAGACCGAACACCACGTTGTGGGTGAGCAGTGGTCAACCTCTTCATCTAATTGCAAGTCTGAGTGAGGACGGTCTGGCCAAGGGTGATTTGTATTGGGATGACGGAGAGACCCTTGACTCATTTGAGACTGATCAGTACGCTTACATCTATTTCACAATAGAAAAGGTACAGAAAACAGAAACCGGTCACCTTTACTGCACCACACCACAATACATTACTTTCAGTAAGCTTTCATTAGATCCTCATACTGGGCATGTTATAAAAGCTTATCTACTCACCTGCTTCTCACATTTTATGTGATCATGTAATCAAGTGTTCTCAATAAATACTCTGTTTTTATATATAATATAAAAAAGTTTTTATATATATATATATAAAATATATAGGTCAACTAATGACGTCCATGTGGTTTTTACATTCAAAAACATCATAACTGAATATGTAATAGGCTATTTTTTACACTGGTTTTGAGGGTCTCTTCTGAAGGCTGGGTTTTGATAGGGGTGACGCACTGGAGACTTGAAAGTAAACGCCCACAGCTAAGATTGGATAAGATTTGCATATTTCTGTCAGTCCCCCGTCTCCCCTGAGGGATTGTTTTGAAAGCGACAACCGGAAAGATTCTCTCTTTATCAAACAAACACAATGATTTATTTCTCATCCAACCACGATTAATTGAAATATTATTTTTGTATTACTTGGCCTGCCCGATCGGTGGATATAAGCGCAAACTATGCGCACACACACACATGCGCATGCCCCGATCAAGAAAGGAATATTATTTCACTTTGAGATTCAGCGGCCTGCTGACGGGCGTCCGTTTTGGTAGCCTGTCTGAAAAACAAACACCGCCGGGACTACTATTACATATTAAAAAAGACGTTTTACTCACATAAGTTTGTTGCACCATTCCTGTCGGATCCAATATAGAAGTCACAACACTGTGTCTGCTAATCCAGCTCGACCTGAGACTTGTGTACAAACGATTCCGCAGTGAAATGAAGCGAACACGCATACAATGTCTCCCCACATGAGCTGGAACTTCATTAAAGATAAATGAAGTAGTATCACACATTCCTAATATTAGGATCCAAAGGAAGCTTATATGTAGCGACTGTTCCACAATATCTTGCTATCTTCTTCTGCGTTTTTATTGCTGCTGATCCGATGAGTCGGTGGGCGGGGCTACTGAATTACACATGCTTATTATTCTGTAGAGGCGATGTTTCCCCACTAGATGACGTCAAAATGCGAACATGATCGTTTTCTGGGCCTGATGTCTATAAAAGCTTTTTTTGTTAACTAAAAAAGTTTCAGCTCTGAAATGTACAGGATATTCTTATATTACCATGACCTTTTATATCTAAAAAGCTCAAGGGAACGTTGATTTCTCAATTCATCACCCCTTTAATGCATCACTTGCTTGTTCATATATGTGTAAACAATCATGCTGCCAATTACTTGTATATAATAATGATCTTTATTAATGTTCTTCAGAACTCAATGACATCAGAGGTGCTGCATAATCATGTGGAGGCTACTTACATCACTGTGGAAACTGTTTCCTTTTATGGAGTGACGGCAGAGCCAGAAAACGTAACGGTGAATTCACAAGAAGCAGCGTTCACTTACCGTGACAATCAGGTAATATGCTTTTAATATGTTTGTAAATGCATTAGCTTCCTAAAAACAATATTAAAGACTTAAAATATCTAGGTCAGGGACACTCAAAGTTCCAAGACATCTTCATATATTTCCTTCCTAGCGGAGGTCTGGACAGTATTTTTTTTTGGAATGGTTATAAATTTCCATCTGGGAGGCAGTAGTACTTTGACTATTTTGGACTTTTTTTCTTTAAACAAGATGAGTTTATTGTGCCCTCAGAGCCACAGCAGTGGTGTCGATTCATCAAGCCCAATTAGATATGAATATTAAAATGTAAGATCAGGTGTTTTATACGGCTATTATTATTTTTTAAATTTAAATGCATATGTATGGCCAAAGACTGTGACCTAAAAAAAATATACTGAATGGGGGTTAAGGATTTTCCTTTTAAAGTCTGGACCATTTTTATATTTTGCTTAATATAAGTATCTACTAAAAACAAACAAACACTGTACATAAAACACCCTCACTGAGAGCAGAAACACAAAGTTAACAAGAAATATCAAAAGTTTTCTTTGTCATCTATGAATCATTTCACCAATTATAACATCTTAAAATGCTGATTAATGCAGTGTGTTCAGAATGTATTAGGCACGTTGATTTTCTGATATTTTTTCAAAGGAGCATCTTACTAATTCCACACCACATTACTATTAATAACTACTATTAATTTAGTTTATTATATAAAGTGATATAAAATTGTTCATGAAGGATGGAAATGAAAAACGCCTTCAGGTGTGCAGAGTTATGAGGCATGTTTTCTTTTACAGATAAAATGAACTAAAGGAGTTTTAACTTAAAAAATATTAAAATACCTAAAATGTGCCTGGGGAAAAAATATATGATCCGGAAATCAACATGCCTAATAATTCTGCACAAACTGATGCTATATGTAGATGTTGATTAAAAACTACGAAAAAGACAATAGTTGCATACGGTATGTATGACAAAATAATTGTATTTTCTGCATTATTGTTTTCTGCAGCGTTTTAGAACTGTTCATCTATTTTGCTGTTCGCTGTGTTTCTGATATTGTTGTTTAAATAATCAGATCATCTGCAGCTCTTAAAGGATTAATTCACCCAAACATTAAAATGATCATTTTAAAAGTATTCTCGTCGGAAACATCCATAAAAGATCTTAAACGACCCTGAGCGTGTGTGGTGTGCACTGCACCGTTGTTTTGGCATGCTGCTCACTTTAAACTGTAGAAACGGTAAAATGGTGCTACCATTTGTCATTATGTCTCACAGTCGGTTTGGAACCAAACCAGGGTCCCAAACCAGAGCGCAGTCCACAATTCGAGGACCTCTGATCTAGGTCAAAATATCTAGGTTGGAGAAAAAAAGATCAAGATTCAGTTAGCAGGGGTGTCAACAATGATATTTTGAATGTGAAAAATGGCAAAAAATTCAGGTAAAGGCCTTAAAGAAATGTTTGTTTATTGTCTTGTGTCTGTCTAGGTGCTGACAGTAACAGACTTGGGTCTGAACCTCAGTCATAACTTCACTATCAGTTGGATGTAAACATGAATTTCAAATTGCTGCTGAAATCATTATGAGCTCAGTACTTGGACAGTGCTGGTTCTGGTTCCAGCCTGACATCAAATATGAACCAGAGAGGATATGACAGATTATTGATTGTATGCTGAATTTCTCATGTGCACTTTTAAGTGTACTCTTCATTATTGACCCAGCACAGCAGTGGTCAGTTGCACTCAGAGGAAGAAAAACCGAAGGGAAGTATTCTGTGTATTTTGATTAAATCATTTGTTTGATCTTATGAATGGTTAGATATTTTTACCTATGATGTTGCATTTACTACTGCCTGTTATTGCTGATATTGTTTCTAGATCAGAAAGATTATTCTTCTGTTTTAAAACCTTTTAGTTGTGAATAAAGCTCATCTTAATTTTTAAGCTCATCTTAAAAAAAGGCCATGCCATCAAAACATAGGTAAGTTCAAAATTAATTTGAGCAGATCTTAAAGCAAATCTTTTTGTAGTGATCCGGTGGACCAACAGAACAGAGCAAAAACAACAGCAAATTAAAGAGTGATCCTGTCTGACCTTTTAGCTGTTTTTTTTTTTTCAAATTATGTTGATATTGTTGTGAATCGCACATGTGTATATATTGTTTACAAGCATGTTTGCACAGTTCAGGACATTCTGAGGCTGCAGAAATGCATGTTTAAGCTTTAGTTAGCAAGCATTATTTCCATTTACTGACAGGCTGGTAATTAACATCGTTTTAATTCCCAAAGTGTGTAATTCTAAAATGTAAAACCATGAAAAATTATGAAGTAAATCACTGTACAGTATTCATCTTAAAGAGGCATAATTGTGCAGTATTTGTAAACTGCTATCACATGCTGTCGACATTACCATTTATAGCATAACATTGTGCCTTATATTTCATCAAAGCTGTGATTCAACATGCAGTGGCTTTACTGTGAATGTATAAAACCCTCTGTTCGAAAACACTGGGCTGCTTTAGAACTTTTCAAATGTATAGAGGTGTGCTCCTAAAACTGCATCTAAAAGATATATCTATGAGTGAACAAGCATTTTAGGGCTACTTTTCTTAAATTACCTTGAACAAACTGCTGTACAGAGTTTCAGGGGACATACAGGGTAGTGTGCAATAAAAACTCAAAGTGTTCTCATGTGTTTTTTCTTTTGATTTGAGACAGTGATATGCAAATCGCAAAGAAACACCATAGAAACCATCCAGAATACCTTAGCAACATGTTAAACACAACTATTATAAAACACAAATATTTGAATAAAAGGCAATTTGTGCTTTATTTTATCATTTACTTCCATTGGTCTTCATGTCCAGCATGAACTTTCAAGCGACAGCATGTACTCTGAAATAAAAAGAAGCATCCTTTACCGAACCTAACAAACCTGATTATTTTTTATGTCTTGCAGTCAGAGCTATAGTTATGTGTGGCCAGGTTATTGCTACATGAAAGTGAATTTGGAGGCACTTCCTTCACGTTGTTATAGGAAATGGCTTTTCTCAGCTCAGTGCAGACTCCGAGCCCTGAGGAAAAGTCAGGTACACTATATTGCCAAAAGTTTTGGGGTTCCTGCCTTTACATGCATATGAACTTCAGTGGCGTCCCATTTTTAATTTGAAGGGTTTAATATGGAGTTGGCCCACCCTTTGCAGCTATAACAGCTTCATGTTTTCCTTGAAGGCTTTCCACAAGGTTTAGGAGTGTGTTTATGGGAATTTTGACCATTCTTCTAGAAGTGCATTTGTGAGGTCAGGCACTGATGTTGGACGAGAAGGACTGGATCACAGTCTCCGCTCTAATTCATCTCAAAGGTGTTCTGTCAGGTTCAGGTCAGGACTCTGTCCAGTCAAGTTCATCCACACCAAACTCGCTCATCCATGTCTTAATGGACTCTGCTTTGTGCACTGGTGTGCAGTCCTGTTGGAACAGGAAAGGGACATTCCCAAACTGTCCCCACAAAGTTGGGAGCATGAAATTTGTCAAAAATATCTTGGTATGCTGAAGCATTAAAAGTTCCTTTCACTGGAACTAAGGGGCCAAGCCCAACATCTGAAAACCAACTACACCATAACCCCCCTCCACCTAAATTTGCACTTGGCACAATGCAGTCAGGCAATTACAATTCTCCTGACAACCGCCAAACCCAGACTCGTCCATCAGATTGCCAGACAGAGAAGCGTGATTCTTCACTCAGAGAACATGTCTCCACTGCTCTAGAGTCAAGTGGCAGCATGCTTTACACCAGTGCATCTGACACTTTACATTGCACTTGGTGATGTAAGGCTTAAATGAAGCTGCTGGGCCATGGAAACCAAAACTAATCTGAAAGCCACACAAAGTTTGGAGGTCTGCTATTGACTCTGCAGAAAGTTGGCGACTTCTGCACACTGTGCACCTCAGCATGCGCTGACCCCGCTCTGTGATTTTACATGGCCTACCACTGCGTGGCTGAGTTGCTGTTGTTTCCCAATTGCTTCCACTTTGTAAAACCACTAACAGTTAACCGTAGAATATTTGGTAGAGGAAATTTTCACGAATGGGCTAATTGCACAGGTGGCAACCTATCACGGGATCACTCTTGAAATGACTGAGCTCCTGAGAGCGACCCATTCTTTCACAAATGTTTGTAGAAGCATCTGCTTGCTTGATTTGACACACCTTTGGCCACTGAAGTGATTGGAACACTTGAATTCAATGATTTGGAGGGGTGTCCCAGTACTTTAGGCAATATAGTGTATTTTTCTAGTATTATAAAGTTATATGATATCAGAAAATAAATTCAAATTTGAAGGTTTTTTTTTTTTTTTTTTACTTTTTAAACTAACCATCACATTAGTTAACGTTAACAAACCAGAGCATGAAAGCAATTACAGACTCTGAGATTTTTCTTTGAATCCATTTAATAAACATTTTTTTTGTTCTTGTTGTTAAGAAGTATTGTTGTAAACCCAGAGCTGATAGTCAATCCTAGCTTCCTCGGGGAACGTATCTGCACGTCTAAACCTTCACCTTTCATCTCACACAGACACAAGACCTGTTTGAAGATCAAAGCCAGACTTTTGCTTCCACATCCAGTGTGATATGACAGCAGGTTGAAAGCCATGTTGCGGTATGGCCCAATGCAAGCTGAAAGAAATAAAGGCAAAAAGAAAGAAAAAGGGGACAAACAAGGAATTAAGTATGGGACAGAACTTTAATTTCTTGATTGTTAATTAATTTAAAAGAATTAAACATTTAAAAATCCAGAATGTAGAATAGTATGTTATCCAAAGGTCCAACACAATTATGAACACATGGGCTTTGACAAAAGATTTCCATTATTAACAAAATAGCCATCATAATGTCCTTTAAAACATGACAAAAAACTGCAAACCAAGATAATGGTCATAATTACTACAGTGCAAATTTGTTTTTGACAAGTTAATGATGAATATGAAACGTGTCAAAGCGATCTAGTCATTATCCACTCCATTCCCATTCTGCAGTGAGAAAACATCAAGAGGACGGTTTAAAGTAAAATAAAAGAGACCCTTTAGCGGGAGGCTTTATGTCCCGCAGTATTAAATGACACTCAGATACAAAATATGACACTCCTTTTTGGTTATTTACAGTCTTATTACTGCGCAGTGCATTTACATTACTGTTCATGAATATGGGGTTGTAAGATATATTTTTTGTTGTTGTAGTTGAAAGAAGTCTCTTGTGCTCACCAAGGCTGCATTTATTTAATAATAAATGCAGTAAAAAACACAATATTGTGAAATATTACAATGTCAAATAACAATTTTCTATTTTAACAGTTTAGAATGTAATTTATTCCTGTGATGCAAAGCTGAATGTTCAGCATCATTACTCCAGCCTTCAGTGTCACATGATCCTTCAGAAATCTTTCTAATATACTGATATATCAATTTCTTTTTCAGCTTTTGCATGTGTGCGTGCGTGCGTGCGTGCGTGCGTGCGTGCGTGCGTGTGTGTGTGTGTGTGTGTGTGTGTGTGTGTGTGTGTGTGCTACTTAACTGTGCAGTACTTGTTGCTTTTGACCAAACAATATAAAATGTCTTACTGACTCCAAACTTTTGAACGGTACAGTATATCTGTAAATCATGTTAAAAAGTCAATGACAATTTATGTCAAATATTAGCTAACATGGACCATATATGTAAAATGTACAAAGTTCCAACAATTATGCTTGTTTTTGATGGTGTGAAGAACCTAATTTCAGCACTGACTGCATTTAGCAAGTTTACTCATGCAAGAAAACAAACCTATCAAATGTATAATAATAAAAATGAATGCACAACAAACACTAATTCTGGAATGTTGCTTAATTTACTTCACAGCAGATATAATTCACATGCATTGTCTGTGTAATTCCAGTTTAATATGCTAATTGGAAATCATCCCCATGATTTTTCTCTCAGAATGAAATGTTTATTTTGGCTTTAAAAACATAATGGCATTCATTTTAGCCTAGAAGAAAACAATAACAGTATCACATACTCCCCCTCATTCTCTGTGTACATTGAGGGCTTCAGAGATAACAGCTTCCAGATGTTTCATTTTCACTCTTTCATTGCCTTGCTTTACTCCTAGCTGCCAAAAAAGTGACATTATACCATGAATAAGTCAGTTTCATTCTGTCACCATGTTTAGGTAAAGGTAGCCAACAGGGCTTTGGGGAGGCAGAAACATTTTATCACACAAATACATACACAGTGCAAGAGTTTTTGGAAAATGGTTTATTCATATCACTTGGTCTTTTAATGAGTTTTCAACATCTCTTGGCATGCAATCTCAGCATTTCTGGCCAACAATAGATTTCTTGTTTCCTCTTTATTCCAATTAAAACACAAGTAGGCCTATGTGTGGGCTGCTACCAGCAATTATTTAGGACTGTTTAAATACACCAAACCACATTTAAATCTAGTAATAGACTTGACGGAACCCATAGTATTTTCCTATATGTGTGCCATCAACTGTAAATAATGACAAAATTTGGGGGTGAACTATGCCTTCTTCACGAACAAATAACTCATTCATCCTCTTTCAAAAAGACTGAAGCACATTTTGATAATAAAAAAATGTAATAGAGTCAAATTCTAAAGTTGGTTTATACAAAAAAATAGAAAAACGCTTACCTTAAACTCCACCCATGAAGACGTCATAACACATCGCGGGATCTTCAGATGGTGAAAATGGTAATAAAAAAAAAAAACAATAAATAAATAAATATTTTTTTAAAAATCACCTGGTGTGGATAAGTGAAAACCAAAAGCGTTTAACCTTCTTAGACACAGGAAAATAAAGAATTTAAGTATTTTTTTATGTCGCTACATTGTTTTTAAAGCATAAGAAACAAATGGGGGGGGGGGGGGGGGGGGGTATTTATGTGTTATTCATGTCCTCGTTCGTAGCACATCAATAAAAAAGACATATAGGCAAAAACAAAGTTATAACAGAATTTATTGATAGACCATTTTACTTATATACATTTAATTTCCCAACTGGGATTAATAAAGTACTACTACTACTATGTGGGAAAAATGACTATAAGTGTTTTTTTCCTATTCATGCAATGCATCATGGTCTCTTATTTGTATATTGATGTATTCTTGGAGTAACATGTAATGAGTAATTTGTTGATATTTTCATAATAATATATTATTCAAACATTGATAGGCTTATTTAATTTCTTTCCCTATCACTTGGTGTGTCTCCCAAAATAAGCATGCCAGTGTCTATAGTGAGGACATAGGAATTCAATGCCCTGTTTTGAAATTAAATTAATTTTTTTGATTAGAAACCCCATTATATTTTCATATTTTCTGAGATCTTTATTTATTACAAACCATTTGAAATGTCAGATTTAAATGATAATTACAAAATATTATCATATTTCCATTAGAGTGTTAAATTGGACCGCACTGTAATTTTTAAAGACCAGGGGGAAGTGTTTGTCCTGGGGAAATCTCTGAAAATCCCTGAATCTGCTCTTTACAGGACATCCAAACTGTGGCATATGGAGAGAAATTCACTAAAATAGAATGTCCTTGTGCGAGGACAGTAGTACTCTTAACATAACAAATGTGTTATGTAAATACCAAGTTATTATCATGATTGTGGACGTCTTTCATTTAGAGGCCTTTCATGGAGCTTTTTGTATACAGTTCAGTTCAGGCCTATATCAAATTACCATTTATGGCAACTACCCAATTATAATTTGGTCTCTTACTGACGTCTATTGGTCAAATGAAGAATGACAACCATTCAAATTCTTCAAATGTTTGACACATTCTTTAATATATATTTTTGTATATATTCTAAATTCTGTATGATTTATTGTGAAAGTTTATTCATTCAATAATTTATTCAAGAGCAAAGACTTAATAAACGTCGACACATGTTGATAATTAAATATGAACAAATGCGTACGAAAGTCCCGGTTTAAAGTCTGTTTATACCTCAAATATATACTATATATAGACCAAATCTAGTTAAAGGTCAATCATGTCTAAAGTGCAAGCCTGGATTTTTTATTTTATTTCCTTCAGTGTGACTCAGCAAGATTAGACACGTCCAACTACACATACAGAGACACACCCATAAGAACATAATGAACACCGCCTGCGTATGAACACTGACCTGCAATAATGCACCTAAAGGCAGGGGCGTAGCCATCTTTTCAGAAGTGAGGGGGACAGAATTTTTTTTTTTTTTTTGGACCAATATCATTTATTGCATCTCTTGCTTTTAATTGGGCAAGATATCAAATACACTGCTGAACAATAACCACTAATTAATATCTATAATATTATTCTCCTATTTTTTGTGCCAATTTTATGATTGGTTTATATACTACAAACACTTGTGCATTAAGACTCCATAGATTTTGTGCAATGTAAAAAAAATATAGATATATTCTGATGTAAACCAGCTGTTCTCGATGTGAATATATAGTAAAGTGTGATTTATTCCTGTGATCAAAGCTGAATTTATCATCATTACTTCAGTCTTCAGTGTCACATGATCCTTGACTAATCATTCTCAAATGAGGATCTGATGATCAACACAGATTTATGATTATTATCAGTTGTGCTGCTCATGGTGCTGCTTAATTTTTGTGGAAATCATCTAAACATTTGTGGTAAAATTAAAAAAAGAGAGAAATTAATACTTTTGTTGATCAGACATGCAGTAAATTGATCACAAGTGATATTTTTAATATTACAAAAGATAATAATTTATTTAATGAATGCAAATAAATGCTGTCCATTGAACTTTCTATTCATTAAAGAATACTGAAAAATAACATGTAGGCTATCATGGTTTCCACAACATTTTTAAGCAGCACAACTGTTTTCAACACAGATAATAATCATAAATGTTTCTTGATTATAAAATCATCATATGAGAGTGATTATTGAAGGATCATGTGGCACTGAAGACTGGAGTAATGATGATAAATTCAGTTTTGATCACAGGAATAAATTACTATATTCACATAGGAAAAAAGCTGTTTTAATTTGTAATAATATTTCAAAATATTACTGTTTGAACTATTTTTGATTACATAAATGCAGCCTTGAGCAGAAGATACTAAACCTTAAAAGCTGCATTATTCATATGATAGCCTATACTTTATTGTCAATAAATAGCCTTGAGATGACTTGAAAAACACACATAAAGCATATATGGTCGGTCGCACTCGTCTGATTGTCGTCGTCACGTTTCATCATCATAACGATTGTTTTCCTTCAGCTGCAGCTCCAGCGTGACTGGATATTACCTCTACGAATCCGCTTTTGACATTCTGTGAGAGCGCCCTCATATTTAGACGCGAATAAAATGACAGGTCATGCATAGATAATTTTTTGTCTCTGAATTTAAATCTTGATGTATTCACATTGGTTTCAATGTAAATACACTTGCCCGTGACCTCAAGAAGCGCGCAATCAACCCAGATTAAAGAAATCTGTTTTTAGCGTCCCTGTTAACTTGGCCGCCCCCGCGCAGGGTAACGCCGGTTCGGATCCCGCTCGGAGCGGGTCGACTAGGATCGGTGAGACCCAGTAAAAGTGCGGGGGACGAAAATACATTTTATTAAAAGTGAGGGGGACACGTCCCCCCCGTCCCCCGCGTAATCTACGCCCATGCTAAAGGAATATAGACTCACAGGTGGTTACAGAAATATAAAGTATGTACACTACCAAATTCAATTTTAGTCTTACACTGTGCATTGTTTTAAAGACAACACAAAGCATTTGGACTAACTGCACACTTTGCACACAAAAAAAGCAAACAAGAAAAACAGACAAAGTGGCATTTGTGCATACTGTGCATTGTTTTATAATGTTTTCTGGGGTGCAATTATAGGTAATGCTAGTATGATTTTTACATCAAATATTGTATATTGTAATATTGTAAATAATTTAGAAATAAAAGGTATTTTTTTTAGCCCTCTGATTTGAACGGTGTGTTTGAAGGGGCGTGTCTGCTGTCAGACATCAGTGTAAACGCCCACTGCTGTGATTGGCTGACATCTTTGCATATTAAATAAGTATTACATGTTTAACTCACTCAAACATTTAGCATTACAGTACATAGTCATTTTTACTATTACAGCTCTCAAGGTTAACTAATTGTGAAAAGTGTTGATTATAGCATTATATTTAGATCTATCATAATATTTTGATCGTCGCTGCAGTTATGAGTATTGTAGCCGATCACAGACACGCTGAGCGCATTAATGCAACGATCTTGTCATTGCAACTTTCTGCAGTGTTGATTTCTGCACACTAATGAATGTGTTCATTTTTTTTTTTTTTTTTTTTTTTTAGGAATGTGTTCATTATAAATAACAAACACAATGTAAATAAGAGATTTGTTGATTTTAATTGGAGTTTTGCTGCAAGTCCAGAACTCAGTCACTGATAAACTTGCGCTGTTTGATTGACAGCGTCAGCGATTGAAGGGAGCTTTCTTTGATCGCCTTCTATATATAATTTAATACGAGTTTAAATAACAGATTATCTTCATTATAATAAGAGAAACAATTTGAAGTTGACCGTTTAGTCACTAGTTTGATTTACTGATACACAGACTAAGAACATCTGACACTGTACATGAATCATTACTTTAAAGTACTGGTCACAGATCAGGCATTAGAAGTAACAAGGTTACTTTTTGTATTGCTGTCGAATCCATGTCGCAAAAGTCTGTTTGTAAGGCTTGCGCCAAAATTGCTGACTGATTTACCAAAGAATCCACAGTGAAATGTACTGCATACAAGTAAAATAATGCTCAACTGAGACATTCATATTGTGAAAATAAATAACCACTTTCTTAGCATTAGGATCCTTTGGAAGGTAATGTTAATTTTAGTGCACTGATCCTGTTTCGCACTCCTCTCCTCATCATCTCACTAACACGCCAGTGGGCGGGGCCAAAGTTGTGATGATGAGGTGGTTGATCATCATCTGCTGGGGCGGTCTTTAGTTGCATTATTACATCATAGATAGGCACATTTCACAAGAAGTTTTTCACTGGGATTGGTTAAAATAAAAGCTGTTTTTAGACTAACAATGATGTTTTCATTTCTGAAACTTACAGGATATTCTCATTATCTCAAGGAGTATCTCATCAGGACCTCTTATTGTCAAAGGATCAAGGATCTGAAATTTGATATCTCAGTTCATGACCCCTTTAAGGAATGGTAGTATGAAGAATGGTAGCATGGAACATTTCCAAAATAAGGTTGTGGAAAACAAAACAAAAAACACTTTCTGGTTGTCAAAGGTAGGCTAAGTAACCAAAGTCTCTTTCAAGGATAAATCGATATATTCAGTAGGCTATGCCTATAGTCTTTGTGTAGGCTAGCATTCTCATCTAATCACCTGTGTGAACTTACCACACACACACACACACACGCACACGCACACACACAAAGATTAAAGGATAATTTGCTTGCACCTGGTTTGATGTTAATTGTAACTAAATAATATAGCAAATGTTTTGGTACTTTTTATAAGGGCTTAGAACATTAATATGGAAATAACATTGATATCAAACCATGACGTTACCATCTGCTACCATCACCAGGTCCATTAGCCTACTTTTCTGTATGGGAAGTCTTTTAAAAACGCTTAACTCCACCCATGAACACGTCATAACTCCTCTCAGGATTTTCATGGGTTTCTCAACTTCAGCTGACGGGGAAATCAGTTAGTGTGGGTGAACCAAAAGCGTTCCACATTCAGCGTTCGCCTCGCTTGTACACCGCATTACAAGGAGGCAGTTTTAGAATCCGTGTTCAATTTCAAGTACAATCGCGTTCGCACCATGGCTGCTGTAAAAGCGCTTCAACAGTGGTGTAAAATCCAGTGTGAAGGATACCGGGACGTGTCGATCACCAACATGACCACATCTTTCCGGGACGGTTTGGCTTTTTGCGCTCTAATTCACAAATACAGACCGGAGTTGATGTAAGTAACACCCCCCATAGAACAACGCGCGGTTCGGCGTTGCATTGTGCTGAGAAAAGCTGTTTCTAAACTTTAGACGAGCATATAAATGCTAAACATTCAAACGAAGAGGTCGTTTACAGTTTATACCTCATATCATACTTTTAAAACATTTAGAATTGTGTTTCAAAACAAAAGACATTTTGAACTTGGGACGAGGGCATAACACACTTTAGAACATTTAGAATGTGGGTAACATCAGTAAAAGTTACTATTACTTTTGAATTATGGTGAGAACTTTTAGAATTTATGAGGAGAACATTGGCAGGCTACCATTATTAAATGTTAAGTTCACTTCTTTTTTAATTTTTAAGGACCAGAACATTAGACTTTTTAGAACTTACATTATGCACTGCACATGAATATTGAAACTTTTTCAGATTAGATGTTTTAATGATAATTCTGGAACTTTTGGATGACATTAACTTTTAAAACATTTTAAAAAACTTTTTTACATCATGGACAACAGATTTTGTGCTTGAAATACTCAAACTGTTGTGTTTATTCAATGTTTTGTAACATTTGTAACTGTGTGTGTGTGTGTGTGTGTGTGTGTGTGTGTGTGTGTGTGTGTGTGTGTGTGTGTGGTGTGTTGACATGGCATGCATACTTGTGATTTTGTGTTTGTATTAGTGTCAGCTAGATTTACATTGTTAATATTTGGTATGGGAAAATCCCTTTCTCTTCACTCATTCACTTTGCCCTCTTGCAGAGACTTTGACTCTTTGAGCAAGGAAAATGTATATGAAAACAATCAACGGGTAAGATTTTGTTCACTTTATATGATCTCTTTATCAACTTTACCATAACATTTTACATGTGTAATTTTATCCATATAGTAGTAAAATAACACATTTACATGTAGGTTACCTAGGTTCAAACTTAGGTTATCTTCTAATATCATAACCATCTCCACACTAGTTATACAATACACTTTTCCTGATATGACTAACAGCCCTTCGAAGTGCTCATCCGCAATATGTAAAAGCAGATTAACATTTGGTACCATTCACTCTTAAAAATAAAGGTTCCAAAAGATTTTTTGCAGTAATCCCAAAGAAGGACGATTTCTGATTCATAAAAAAATAAACTGTCAATAAGCAGTATAACCTTTTAAAATAATCTTTTTTTTCTTAATGTGAAGACATAAAAATCTAAAGAAGTTTAAAGCATTCCCATAAACATATTTTTCTAAAGAACTAGAAAATAAAAATTCTTTGTTAAATATAAAAATGCTCTATTATAGCCTCAGCTAGTAAACTTTTTGGTTCTTTATTTGTAAGAGAGCAGATCAACAACTTAAGTTTTTGGGAAATGCCTTCATTCCAAGAGTACAACCCCGTCATTTTAACAGTTAGTATGTTTCCTAGACCTCTCATGGAGCTATTTGACCCTTGTGTGGTTGACCACAGCCAAGCTGTGCCTGTGACACACTGGATGCATACTCAAGGCCTATTCTTGTGGTTTCAATCTGTTTCTGAGGCAGCTGAATCACATGTTGTGCTGTTGTAGACCATTATAAATCATCATCTGCACACACTTGCTTTCCTGTTTCCACGGAAAAGAGAAAAATGTTTAAAAGGGCATTGTTGTGAAAGAGAGAATACAATAATGAAATATCTGCATAAGAAAAGCCAATGAATAGCTTTATGGGTATGTAAGGAAGACATTCTCTTTCCAAACAGATCCTATGAGTGAGAGGAGAAAGTGAAAGTGTTAAGATAAGATAAGATGATTTACAGGGTGGAGATTCAGTATAAAGTAAATAGTAACGTGGCGCTAAATAAGAGCTCAACGTTTTGTCACACACAATGGCTCCAAATTAATTAAATGATTTGTGCCATCTCATTGCTGTGCTAAAATTTAAAAAAAAAGGAGCAAATGTATGTATATAATACACTGTGTACAAAATAAATAAGTCTTAACAATCTCGGTTATTAGCTAACTGTAACTTTGACATGGAAGTGTTAGTAATGATCGGTAGTGATTCCCAGTGTTTACGTTTAGATTTGTGGTCTTTGAATTGCATTTCCTGTTCTGTGAGTTCTCAAATGAATTTGTACAGAGAAATGCCTCCCCTTATTCCTCTCCATCTAGATTTTATCTCAATTTGTTTTTCTCACTTTAATTTCTCTCTCCTTGGTCATGTCTGCTCTTGTTTATTTTTGATCAAAGTTTTTTTTCGCCCAAAGAAATTCAGGCCAAGTTCACATTTTTGTGTGCGCATAATGGCATTGAGGAATTATGGTTCCCCTCTGGATGGAAAATCACCACAAATTACAAACTTTTACCTAACTGTTCATCATTGTAACATTGTGAACTATACATAAGATATGTGTTAAAAGTTGATCTAGTGAGATTCACACATTTATAAATAGAATAAAACTGACCAAACATTTAACAAAGAAAACTTCCATAACTTACTCAGTTTTAGTAGCTAGCTAATGTCAATCAATATATTGTGTAATGGCTGATAAAAGCAGAAATATAGTTTTTATTTGTAATGAGATATTATGCATGCGTGCACACACTAAAACACCCTTAATGCTGATAGCTAAATCCCACATGTGAAATTTTTACACCAAGATACACAAGTTACACAAGTTTTTTTGTTTAATTTTTTTTACCAGGCTTTTGAGGTGGCAGAGAAGGAGTTAGGTATACCTGCCCTGCTGGATGCCGAAGACATGGTGGCTCTAAAAGTGCCTGATCGGCTCAGCATTCTGACCTATGTGTCCCAGTACTACAATTATTTCCATGGACGTTCTCCTAGTAAGGCATGCGTACACACACACAGAAATATCAGTGCTGTCCCTGCATAGCTGTTATCTCCCCAATTTGTGATTCTATTTGGTGTAACTAGTGTAGCATAAATTACACCATTACTTAAAGAGGGCCTTTTATACCATTTTACAGTCTCGATGATGTATTGGGGCTTTTGAATGTTCAAAAAACACATTATTTTCCACATATTTTACAGTGTTGAAGCGCTCACTCTTCCCAGTCTGTCAGTAATGCTCTGGGCTGAGTTTCTAAAAATCATCATCAGTTAAGGTGATCGAACAGCATTGGTGGTATCGGTTCTACAATCTACTTGGGCTGATGCTGTTTTTGGGATGCGCAGCCTTGTTTAGTTCCTGTCTTTTTGAAGCCCCTCATTCCGATTGGTTGGATGAACCAGTGTTGTGGCTGGTCAACTTTTTCGAAATCTCACTCCCCTTTCCATAACCACAAGTTTCAACAGACTACTAATGCACGCAACTCGTCCAGGAAAACTCAAGACTATGAGACAGGAAAACTCAAGACAGGAAAACTATCAAGGCGTGCGCACTGATATAGAGAATGACTCTTTGAAATGACCACTTTGTAACTTTGCAGATCTCTGTCATGCTCAAACAGCAACATTGCAAGAAAGTTGCAAAAATGTAAAAAAGTATAATAGGTCCTCTTTAAAAATGTTTATCATGTAGTACTTTATAGCATTGATAAAACCTTTCTGTCTTTGGATGTGCAGGTGGAGGTATGGCGGGGATTAAAAGACCAGCCGAAGAGTCTAATGAAGCACCATCTGAGAAGAAGAACCAACCTGTTACTGCTAAAGTTTTCACCTCACCTAAACCAGCCACAGAGATTAAGGTGCCGAAACCGGCAAATGAAAATAAGGTATGATATGTAATTTATCTGCCATCTCATATAGGAACTTTGAACTGTTTGACAGTTCTGTACAAGGACACAAGCATTTTTACCCTGCACTTGTATTAGGTTACATTATTCTGAGATGAATATAAACAATGTTTTGCACATAATTAATGATCACTTGATTAATGTATATATACCTATATTGAGGTGTTTGCGCTGTGACTAATTAATCTTTTTGTCTTTTTTTTGTCTTGTCTTATCATTTCCAGAGAGAAGTTTTGGCTGAACGTGCCAATAAATCAGGAACTCTGAGCAGCAGCTGTAGTGTTTGTAACCAACATGTTCACCTTGTGCAGCGCCACCTAGTAGATGGGAAACTGTACCACAGGAGCTGCTTTAAGTAAGTCACTAATGTTTTGTTTGAGCCACTGATCCTTTTATTAATTTATTTTTAAGTTTAAGGGCAAAAATACACATCTCTGCAAATGCAATCCACCCCACATGACTAGTGAATCATACTTGAATTATCATCACAATAATTTAATGTGTGCATTGTAATGTGGAAAATGCTGTTGTAATAGCTGTCAGTTTTGCTTTAATAGTTGCTTTTTGTTGTGAACTAAGTTCCTTTTTTTGTGTCATCTGATAACTTGATATGCATGACGGAAAGGGAGTGAAGATAAGATCATAGAGCTATCCAATGCAAATACCCCTTTAGACTTTTTGGACAATATAATACAACACAATATGTATTTTATATAGCACATTTAAGAACAACCGAGAAGTTCTATACAATAAAGGTATATGAACCAAACAAACATAAGATGCACTTACAGAGGCAGAGAAGATTCAAAGATAATAGCTGATGAAAATTGGCAAGTTATATGATAAAAATCTAAATAGAAAGTGCTAACGTGAAATGAGGGCCTCGAATGTGAAACTCTTTTCCAGAGTTTGGGACCAGCAATTGCAAATCACAAACCCTGTTTCCTCTGTGTTTAAGACTGGATTGGTGTTTCAAAGTGTTTTTGTTAATTTCAACCTCCCTTTTTAACAGATGCAGAGAGTGTTCCACTATTCTTCTCTCTGGCACATACAAGGCTGGAAAAGAACCGGGCACTTTCATCTGCAAGACACACACAAGCACCGAAAAGTCTCTAACCCCGCCAACCACACGCATCATAGCGCCGACCACACGCATCATAGCGCCGACCACACGCGTCACAACGCCGACCACACGCGTCACAACGCCGACCACACGCGTCACAACGCCGACCACACGCGTCACAACGCCGACCACACGCGTCACAACGCCGACCACACGCGTCACAGCGCCGACCACACACGTCACAACGCCGACCACACGCGTCACAGCGCCGACCACACGCATCACAGCGCCGACCACACACATCACAGTGACTCCACCGAAGTCTACCTTCATAACCAAGACTGACCAGAATGCAGCAGGTGGAGGTACCGGAAAAGCTGGTTTAACACCTATCGCATCTAAACCTGGTTTTCTGGACAATAAAAGTGACCGTACACCCACCCGTGGATTAGCTATAACGCCTACTCCAGCAGTTAAACTCACACCAGCACCAAAAACAACACCTATACCAGAGACAACAACTGTGAAAACCTCTTTTCACCCCAGAACACCCACAGAGCCTCTTAAAGCTGTAAGCAACAGTGTACAGATTCAAGACGCCAGAAAGAGGTGAACGTCTTTCAGTTCAGTATTCTGATATTCTATTTGTGAAGTTGTTATATTTTGGGTAAATTATAGTTTGTGACTAGAACTGACTGACTAGAAACATTAGTGTGTTTCTTGTGTATTTTCGATCAATATTGTTAAAGCTGCAGTCCGTAACTTTTTGCTCTCTAGTGGTTAATAAACAGACCTGCATGTGACTTGTGGAAGAACATTGCAGCCGGAGCTACTTGTCTCAGTGTATGTCTATGGCGAGTCACGCAGGGACTGTGCTCCTCCGCAGCGGTACCTACCAGACCGATTTGAAATATCCCAATATAAACACTTATTATAAGTGTGCCATAATGATTCAGGGTAAGACAAAAACACTGTTTGGAAAATGGATTCATCTTGTACATTCTAATTCTCAGTTGCGGACAGCAGCTTTAATGTAAAATAAAAATATTTAAAGTCAAGCCGAACCACCAAAATAACTTAAACTCATAAAAATAAATGAAAACTATATATACTGTAGAATTAAAAAATATTAAATAAATGAAAAAAAAAAAAATCACTAAATGCATATCAAAATGACAATTTCAGCTAATCTGAAATATAGTACTATAATTGTGTTAAGTTACACAAAATATGGGTGGTTTTTGAGAAAAAATTATATCAGATTGTTGTAATGTATTTCAAAGAATATTTAGAGATGCATAATATATTAGTATCATGTCTGCTAATTACAACTTTCAATTTATTGGTATCGATCAGAATTGGATATTTAATCGTGCATACTAATTTCCCCAATTTATATATTTCTAGATTTCCTTTTACTGTCATCTAACATTGTGATGTTTAAACTCACTTACCAGTAAGCATTTAGGTTGTTTTTTTTTTTTAACGACAGCGCTTTCAATTGAAAATGGAAAACGTGTGTGTTTTGGCAATTCATTTGGACTGCGATTTGGGGCCCGAAAAAGCAAACTTTTAAAAACTGGTTGACATAATGTTCATGTGTTCAGTCTATAGGCGTGTAGTGTTTCTTTACAAAGTGACTGCCAACTATTGGCCTGCTAGCATAACGTAGCCTTTTTAGGCATTTTTTGCATATCTGGGTGAATGGGGATCATTTTGAAAAAGTTGTCGTCTGCACACTAAACTTTTCAAAAATGCAAAAGTAATTACATTTTTTTTTAACATTGTTGGAGCTGTACCCTTAAAGGGATAGTTCACACAAAAATGGAAATTTGATGTTTTCTGCTTACCCCCAGAACATCAAAGATATAGGTGACTGTTTCTTCAGTAGAACACAAATTAAGATTTTTTAACTCCAACCGTTGCGTTCTGTCAGTCGTATAATGCATGTATGCATAATGCAACGATCTGTTGGTGCAAGAAACAGTCTTCATAATTTTTAACCTCTAATTCTAATACACCACTATGTCCAACAGCCTTCAGCATGCGATCACTTCCGGTAAGTGAGATCAATGTACATTGATCATTGGTGTGATATGGTGTTGTTTATGCAAGCGCTGAAAGTGATTTCTTGTGCATCTCTACGCTTTATCATGTACATTGACCTCACTTACTTTGAAACAAAGTCACCTATATCTTAGAAGCCCTGGGGAAGCAGATAACCATCAAATTAAAAATTTTGGGTGAACTATCCCTTTAAGCCTAATGATTTTAGTGTTGTTGTTGTTGTTGTTGTTTGTTTTTTTATCAATGTTGGCCATTTATTGTTTATCCACCATAACTTGACAATGTCCACCTTTTTGTACTGACCAGAAACTTAATATTGTTTTTCTTTTCTTGGTTAGATTCTTTGAGTCCAGCTGTAGTCCCATCAGCACTGTGTCTGACAGTAAGAGCACCTCATCACACACTTCAACTACATCTGTGAGTACAGTAAGTGTTACTTCTACAACAGAGAGTACAACGCCTAGAGTCGCTGCAGGAGCCGGAACGGGTAAAAACAGAGTCCTGCTACGGGTGGGAGACTGGGCAAAAGCACAGGACACTGAAAAAGAGAAGGAGAATGAAAAGGAGAAGGCCAAGGCTGTGATTGGGAAGATGGTGAAGGTGGAAAAAAATAATAACAATAACAGCTCGTCTCTGAATCCAGCTGGGCTGAAAGCAAGCGGAAGGTGAGCTACATTCACCTATATAAAGCGTTTACATATTTGGCCTTTGTGTCAGTTGGTTTTATATGGTGGAAGTGTCATTAAACAGAATTATAGCCTCTGTGTACTGTCCAGTATTGTTTAATTCCATGTTGAAGTGTTTGTCAACGTGGAACATCCATTAACACATACTCCTCTCACATTGGTTTCCATAGTAATGTTTCCCCTGTGGAATCGGGTGCTAAAGGCCCCTTTGGTAAGGTGCGTCTCAAAGCCCAGGATATCGATGTGAAACCTACTGCCCCCGCTGCTACAGCGCCAGCCTGGATCAAAGATAAAACCTTATCCAGGCCTGTGAGCACGCTGTCGTCCAACAGCAAGGGTGAGGAAGACAAACTCACCAATACACTGTCACTTCATACACTGATCATTTACAGAGCTTGGGCTTATTGGTTGTTTGCAGAGATGGTTTTGTGTGACTGATTTGATTTTTTTTCTGTACCTTTTGACATGTTATTTTAATATAGATGCTTAAAATCCTTACTTTACAGTGACTTTAAAGTAGGATATGTTCAAAACCAGAATCAGCAGCTATTTTATATAATATTTGAGGATTATGAAGTATAAAATACACTGTTGTTAAACTTCTTTTGAAAAAAGGGTCAGAGGGCAGCAGATATTTTAAAAATGAGAAGGAAATCTCCAGTTATTATACTTTGTTTGATGTTCATACACCAGCTTCCTTGTTGGTCTTAGATTAGAATAGCATTCTTATCAATCAAATCAGATTTTTGACTTACAGCATAGCAGTATTAAAAAATATATACTTTTATTAGAGAAAGGATGCATTAAAATGATCAGCTGAGAGTAAAGATATGTATGATGTTACAAAGATGTCTGGGGTCTGTTTTTTTTAAACTATTATTATTATTACAGAAATTAATACTTTTATTTAACAAGGATGTGTTACATTGTTTAAAATTGACAACTCTTTTGTAATGTTATAAATATCATTCAAATAAACTGTCCTTTTGAAAGTTCCACAAATCAAAAAATCCTTAAAAAATGTATGTTAGTTTCCACAAAAATATTAAGGAGCCCAACTGTTTTCAAAAGTGATTAATATTAAGATTTTATTCTCGAGCAAAAAATCATCATATTAGAATGGTTTCTGAAGGGCAGTGTGACACTGAAGACTGGATTAATGAAACAGAATGTATTTACAATCTTTGTAACATAATAGATATTGAAATTATCCTTTCTGTAATAAAAGTATTAATTTCTTATTCATTAATACTGATTTATTTTATTGATATGAATGTTATTATGAAACCAACAAGTAAGCTGAAGGAGGACCATATCCTGCCTGGATAAATCACATTTAAAAATAATTTAATAACTAACTTTCTGCTCAGTCAATTTTTGAAGGTGTAAAAAGATGTGTGTAAACTTTATAAGCCATTTAGATATAATTACATTTTTGATTGTAATTTCAGAAAATGATGCCGCTCCATCTGGATGGAGGTCCATGCTCAAGCCTGTGAAGTAAGTTTGTTCATTTTCTGTCTTCTCCATATGAAACCAGCTTCTGATCTTTTTACTAATACTGTCTTGTTCTTTAGCATAGTATAAATAGACAAATCATTTTATGTCATGTTCTTTCTCAGTAAAATCATTTATTATCATCTTCTCTATATGATTTCCCTAACTAAATCATCTTCATTGATTAACCACTTAATTCTCCAGAAGGTCTGTCCCTCCCTCTTCTTCAAACTCTATTGTGATTGGTTTTCTTGATGGGCGTATAAACCTGCTGCGCCCAGTAAGACCAGCGGTGGGTCGTATCTGAAAGTCCCCAGAGCGATAGAGCTCAGTGTGTATGCACTTCCCCCATGAAGATCTTTGACCTGTAAATTCCCCTTTAAATTCCTGCCCCACCCTCCTAAACTTTCACCTGTCAGAGGTGAGAGAAGAGATGCTAAACATTAAGTGGCTCAGAAACACAGCAGAAAAGTTGAATATCTTTCTCTTGTTTCCTTTTTATTAGAACTCCCAGTAATATAGAATGCAACGCATCACCATCCAAGAAGCCGGATGCAGCAGCTTCTCTGCAGACATCAGGTCTGGGAGTGACCACCACATCCCTTCCTGCTCCATCTACCGCCAAAATCTCCACCAGCATCACCTCCCCCAAAGGGCCCTCCCCTAGCCCGATAAACAACGGGCCTAAACCAAGTGGTAAGGCCTTAGGAAAATGTGAAGAAATCTGGCAAAATTTTGAGAGCAATAAAAAAAAAAAAATCAATATATCCATTGCAAAGCCATTCTTAAAGCTGCAGTCCGTAACTTAAATATCAATAAACAGAACTGCATGTGTCTTGTGGAAGAACATTGTAGCCGGAGCTACTTGTCTCTGTTTATGTCTATGGCGAGTCACGCAGGGACTGTGCTCCTCCGCAGCGGTTCCTACCAGGCCGGCCTGAAATAGTCCCAATATAAACACTTATTATAAGTGTACCATAATGATTCATGGTAAGACAAAAACACGGTTTGGTAAATGGATTCATGTTATATATTCTCATCATGTAACTTTTGTAAATCTTGAATCCAAAAAAAGATACGGACAGCAGCTTTAAAGCTTGAAAATATGTGGGTTTATAATAAAAAATATAATGTGAGGGTTGTGCTTATAAAAAAATAGGTATATAAATGAATGCTTACAAAACCCACAACCAAGAATATATACTTACTCTGAAAAGAATACTTACTCTGTGTTTCCCTATTATTTATATACTATTATAGAAATCATTTTTTTAGAATGATCCATTTTTTATGCTTTCAGTTTACATTTTGAAGTTTTAGAAATCTTACGGGATTGTCATTTTTCCTTTAGTTTGTATTTCAGTTTTAGTCATTTTAGTACTTCAAATGATTTATTTCAATTAGTTCCCAATGCAACATTTCAGTTTTTCTTTAAAGGTTTTTACGCATACATTTTTTTCATGTAATATTTTTTTTTCTGTATTTTAGTTTTATTACAATTACTGAAAACAATGTGGTTTTAGTTAACAATAACAACACTGCTGAAAACTAGTACAATTTTGCTTCTCATGTAAATGCATGTTGCTTCCTGTGAAACAAGATCAAGATACTGATTTTGCGGATCATTTTGCAGTGTATACAAAAACATTATATTCACGCATAGTATAGTGATCCACACAGTCCTTCAAATTATTTCAAAGAATATCAGCTTAATGTAGTCAAATTAAATTAAATATTGTCCAAAAACAAAGGTTATACCATGATCCTTTCTTTAAGGGTGCCAGGTACAGCAAAATTTGCTTTTATAAATTAACATTAATATTAATTGCATTAACATGTATAAAGGAGCACTGTATTTGTTTTTTAGTTTCTCCATTTCTCAGTTCATCTGTGTTTTCATCTGTCTTCCAGACTCCAGCAGTGTATCTCCTGTTAGTCCCTCAGGGACTGAAACTCACAAATTGCACAAGGTGTGTGTCAAAACAATAATTACATGTGTTATCTGGTCTTGTGTATTTCTGTCTGCACTGATGTATGCGAGTGTTGAGGGATTATTTTGTCAAGGGGCTTATTTAGACTGTTTTGGAGAGTCAAAAGGACCCTTTGGGGCACAGTTATCTTTGAATAGACTGCTAGAATCAAAATAGTGACTTCATAGTAAGCCCAGACTTTTGAACCATCTATTCAGTTCCTCAGATAGACTAAAAAAAGCCCTGAAAGGAGTAAATAAACCACTAAGGATCTGTACAGAGTAATTTGTGCTGAAGTTCACATTTGACATTGTGTGTCTGTTTTCTTTAGCCGGGTTACATTCCAAAAGACGACATTCAGAAAGAACTGAGGGAAATTGAGATGAATATGAATGAGCTGGAGAAAAGAGGAGTAGAGCTGGAAAAACAACTCCGACAAAGTGATGAGGGTCTGTACAAAACACACACACTAAAAAAACTGCTTACCTTTTACAGTTAATAAAAAATAAAATAAAATAAAGGGATGCATAGAGATGCATGCCTTTTGTCATATCCTCTTCTCATTAAAATAATTTTTTCTTTGCCACATTCTTTTGCAAAATAAAAATATTTGCAAAATAAAACTCTGTTATCATTTACTCACCCTCGTGTTGTTCCAAACTTCTATGAGTTTCTTTCTTCTGCTGAACACATAAGATATTTTGAAGAATGCCAAACAGTTGATGGCACCCATTGACTTCAATAGTATTATTTTTTACTCTACTATTGTCAGTGGCTGTCGTCAGCTTGTTACCAACATTGTTCAGAATATCTTCCTTTGTGTTCAGCAGAAGAAAGAAACTCATACATGTTTGGAAAGACTTGGGCGTGAGTAAATAATGACAGCATTACTATTTTTTGGTGAACTATCCCTTTAAAAGATGTAATATACATTTATAACACTATATATTGTATATTACCATACCAGTAAATTACAAAAAAAAAAAAACACTGAAGTAATGCTGCTGTAAGGGTGTTTCTAATATAACGAATCATATGTTCATGACAAATTTGACATCTCTCTCTCTCGGAGAGATGCGTGATCAGAAGAGATGTTGCTGCAAGAGTGAGGGGAAGTTATTTGGTTTATTGGAGACATCTGTTTCGGTGGTCTAAGCATTATTTAAACATGCGTATTAAAGCTGCACTATGTAACACTTCTGTCTGCTAGATGGCGCCTTTTCAAAACAAAGGCGTAGTTTTATGACGCCAAGTTTGAGTGCAGAATCTTGGGACATGTGGTCTTCACCTCACAGCCGATGGAAAATAAGTTTCTGGCAGAAATCATGTTCATGAATGTGATTATTAACGTTACTGTAGTATGAAGCAGAGCAGGACCGAGTGTTGTTGAGCTGAGCAAGGCCTCCGAAGCGATTGTTACGCATACACGCCTTGCGAGCAGCGGGACTTTTATTATGGCGCTCGGACACAGTCGTCGGGTAGTAAACCGAGGGTAGCGCAGATATGACGCAATTGACAGGCGTCTTCCTCAGCCGTTATTCTCAGACGTCCCGGTTCCTTGGTTAAAATAGCAATTTTCTCACAGTTTACAAATTTACAATTGGGATATTGTAAGAACTCAACTGAACAAAATATATTACACTGGCCTGGTGGTTTTTGGATATTTTACTGCAAAAATACTACATAGTGCACCTTTAAAACAACCATTCAGAGACTGATGTCGTCCTCCGGTGCTCCAGCAGATGGAGACAAATATTACAAATGTAGATTCTCAGCTCTTTCATTTTGAATTTGTTGGCAAAATAATGAAACCATATGTAAATTAATCTTTCTTTTCTTTTTTTCTCTTTAGAAGGAGAAGAGGACACATTAATGAATGATTTAATGGTGGACTGGTTTACCCTCATCAGAAACAAGCAGGTCTACTTGAGACGTGAATCCGAGCTTGTTTACATGTATGTGCAAACTGTTGAAAGCTGATGGTGAATATCTCGTATTTGTAAATGCTCTGTGTATTAAACAGTGTTATTATTTCTTATTTGTGCTATTTTAGTGCCAAGACGCAGGATCTCGAAGAAGAGCAGCCCAGTGTTGAGGCAGAGCTCAGGAGACTGATAGAGAAACCAGGTTTTTACGACACTAGAAAGTCTATCATCGACTTGGTTTAATATTTTGTTTGTATAACGCTATGGCATTGATACTTTCTGTGGTCACTGCAATTCAAGATACTAAAGAAGATTTGTGGAGACCAATGTCTACTTTTGTTTTAAAGGCTTAAGTGCGTCATATCTCTTTCAAAGTAAAATCTAATCTAGCTATAAAATAATTTGTGTGTCCTGTAGATAATCTAAAGACCTATCGTGATCGTAAACGAGAGGAAGAGCTGATGGCCAAACTTGTGGAGATAGTGAATGACCGGAATGCCATAGTAGAAGGGCTGGATGAAGACCGACTGAGGTAATATAGCTCACAAATATTACATGTGATATGATACATCAATCAGGCATAACATTATGACCAGTGACAGGTGAAGTGAATAACACTGATTATCGCTTCATCAGAGCACCTGTTAGTGTGTGGAATATATTAGGCAGCACATATTTGTTATACTCAACTTGATATATTTCAACAACGTTTCAACAAAGCAGGAAAAATGGACAAGCTTAAGGATTTGAGTGGGCCAAATTATCATGGTTAGACGACTGGGTCAGAGCATCTCCAAAACTGCAGCTGTTGTGGGGTGTTCCCGGTCTGCAGTGGTCAGTATCTATCTAAAGTGGTCCAAGAAAGAAACTGGTGAACCGGCGACAGGGTCATTGGGCTGCCAAGGCTCATTAATCCATGTGGGAAGCAAAGGCTGTCCCGTGTTGTCCGGTCAAACAGACGTCGCTACTGTAGCTCAAATTTCTCACAAAGTTAATGCTGGTTCTGATAGAAAGGTGTCAGAATACACAGTGCATCACAGTTTGTTTTGTATAGGAGTGTATAGCTACAGACCAGTCAGGGTGCCCATGCTGAACCCTGTCCATTGCCAGCAGTGAGCATCAGAACTGGACCACAGAGCAATGGAAGAAGGTGGCCTGGTCTGATAAATCGCGCTTTCTTTAACATTACATGGATGGCCGGGTGCTTGTGGTCACTTACCTGTGGAACACATGGCACCAGGATGCACTATGGGAAGGTGGCAAGCAGGTGGAGGCAGTGTGATGCTTTGGGCAATGTTCTGCTGGCAAACATTGGGTCCTCCATCCATGTGGATGTTACTTTGGCACTTGACATGTACCACTACCTAAGCAATGCTGCAGACCATATACACCCTTTCATTGAAACAGTATTCCCTGGTGGCTGTGGCATCTTTCAGCACGGTAATGTGCCCCGCCACAAAGCAAAAATGGTTCAGGAATGGTCCTCCAGACTTCCCAGATCTCAATCCAGACGTCTGATCCATGGGGGCCCCACCTCACAACTTACAGGACTTAAAGGATCTGCTGCTTACATCTTGGTGCCAGATACCACAGCACACCTTAATTTTGAAGAAGAAATTAAAAGTATTTTGCTTTATTATAATATGCACAATATGGCCAAGTATCCAAGGTATAAATAAATATGGGTATACTTGAATAACGTTCATTTATTTGCTTGGTTGTTTATATTTAACCAGACTGCTATTTAATGCATAACACCTTTACATATGACGTGCTGATGTTTTTACTCTTTCATCCACAGGGAGGAAGAGGAGGATGAGCAGCTGAATAAGATGATGCAGAATCTTGGTGAGTTTGATTTATGTAGCGTCAAAACATGAGAATGAAAAAATGTAGCATGGAAAATGGAAAGCTACATTATTGTGTACACCCATCCCCCCCCCCCCCCCAATTAGCCTTTGAAAATGATTACATAAAGCAAAGGTACTAAATATTAAACCTTTAACAATAAATAATAATTTAAGGAATTTAACATAAATTGCCACAAATTTCCTCAGCATTTCTCATACAGTAGATTAGATTACATTTCCCTAGCTAGAAACTGATTACAATGCACCAGCTGGCTCTGATTTTAAAGAGGCAGAAATTTGCAGCCAACTCTATTTATTATAGTCCATTCTGTTAGAGGATTCGAAATGAACATCCCTTCCTGTTTGCAAATAATAAGAGGCTGGCAACAGAGAGGCAATTGTTTATTGTCACCATTTGTTCAATGATGGCACAGTGGATTATTATTGGTAATGTTTAGTGTCTGATTTTAGTCAACATAACAATATAAACAGAAATATTTAGTAAGTAATCGTAAACCCTTTTAGTAAAGTTGACTGCACAAGATTGTACTCACTTAATGTAATTTAAAGGCATTGGTATCTGATGTGCTAAATCTGGAAAGCTAGGAAAGTTTTCTAATTAAAAACATGAATTAATTGCGCACTATTGTTTGCACTTTTAACCCAGCAGTTCTGTTTTATTAGTTTCTATCGCTGATGGTAAAACTAAAGTTTTCTCTTTGGAATAACTAGCACCTGTTCAACTCTCCACCCACCAACTCAATGCTATGAATCTTGGGAGTAATTACTCAATGCCTGTTTATATATTCCATGTTTTGAGTAATGCAACCAGTTTTGATTTAACGATCACTAATGGAAACTATAGGTATCTAGCCTTGGCTAATGATTGGTTTGCCTTTTCAATGCTAAAATGAGTTATGAGAAAATGTATAATTTACCAACCCAATTAAACCAACGCATAAATGCGGGCAAAAGTCATAACCATTTGCAATTCATGACAAAAATGCTCTGAAAGCCCTGGAAGCTGTTACCAATGTTCTGTGGAACCAAATAAAACTGTGGTCACCGTTAGAAAACGACCTCTTGAAATGAACTTTATGTACCTTGCCGTTAATATGGGTTGTGCTCTACCGTTTGCAGATATGAAGAAAGAAAAAGTCAAAAGAAAATCTTCCATATCCCGGTGGTTTAGCATGAAAAGTAAACGGCCGTCTGCTGAAGACTGATCCTCATGGAGGTGTGTGTGCGTGTGTGTGTGTTTTGTCTCAGGCCGAATGTTTCTGCTGCAGTTTGAGGTCAAATCACAATTTTTGTGAAATCACATCATGTATTGTCGCACTGTTTTTTTTTCACACACTTTTGCACATTTTTCATCTGTCTCCTCATCTCCTCTCTTTGTGGGTGTGATTTGTGCATTTGTTAGCAATCGTTTTGCACTTGAATCTGTTGAATAATGTAGATTGTTTCTCTCAGTCAGTGTTTCATTTGGGAATTGGACTGTGTTAAGAGAAAGGAAAGTATTTACGTCATATTGATTCATATTGGATCAACGCTGAAATGGACAGGTTAAGGTCCGACTGTATTATATTCACTCTGATGCTTGACTCTTTTTTTTGTTTTTTCTTCTTCTTCTTCTTTTTTATTTCCATGTATTTTTAGTTGGGAATATATTTCTTTCTTGAATAATATGAATGCTCTATTAACCTGACACACTTACACTGTCTCAGCAGCAGGGGGCAGACAGTGACTGGTTTCAGCAATGGGACACTGTTAGCTGTCTAATTTCTCTGTGAGAGCACTGATTTAATAGGGTCTTTTTAAGAAATGATTTAGGATTGTTCATTTATGAGTCAGTAATGTTGCTACGGAACTAGGTTTTATGCTTTTAACCACTGTCCAGGTAGCTGCTTTTTTTTTTAAATAGTTTTTTCCATAAATATGAATTGTCTGCATATGATCTGCACTTTGTTTCCTTTCTCTTTTCGCTGTATTTGATCAGAGGTATCTTAGAATGTGTAACAAACTGTTTTAAGTATTTATACCAAAACAGTTTTTAGTTTAATTTTAAGCCAAAAGGGGTTTTTACCCGGTACCCAACGTTTATTTTCAAACCTTTATACTGTGTACAATAAATGTTTAATAATCAATGTGAATGCTTTTCTTTTTAGTCCATCTGCAGTTATTAGATATAATTATTACACCTTTTCTCTTATGTGCAGCACTATTTAATTATTTTCCATTAACAAGACAAATTTGTTTCCAACAAATAAAATTCCATTTTAAATGATGAATGCAAAAAAAAAAAACCTTTAAATTTAGGAATGGCCATTGTTATTTCACCAGAAAACCGTAATCTGGGCCTCTGTTATTCTAAATAAGTTAAAAGGCTACTTTATGCCCTTTGTATATAATGGCAAAATGCCTTTAATTGTAAAGTTATAATTTATATACACTACCATTTCAAGTTTGGAGTCTGTAAAATGTATATTCATTTTTGTATTTAAATATTTTAAAAAAGTCTTTTAAGCAAAATGTTACTTCTAACTCTTGTTTATTTTAATATTTGAAAAATGTATTAGTGTGAAAGGCAAAGCTGGATTTTCTCCAGTCTTCAGTGTCACATGATCCTTCAGAAATCACTCATATGCTGATTTGCTTCTAAAGAAGCATGTCATCTTATCAGTTTCAATAATTTATACTTTTTTTTTCATTATTCTTTGATAAATGGTTAAGAACCTAATTTATTTGAAATATAACTTTTTTTGTAACCAGGTAAAGGCCTTCACTGTGACTTTTAATCAATGAATAATGAGTCCTTGCTGAATAAAAGTACACATTTCTTTTAAAAAACATCTGACACCAAACTTTTGGCACAGTTGTGCATGTAGACACTGGGGAAAAAATGCTCCATTAGGTAATATAACGTTTTGATCCTCACAGCTGTTGGCCTCTGTCTCCTCCTGTGTTGAAGATATATCATAGAATATCACTTAGATGCTTTAAACAACAGGTGAGTGTAAACACTCTTGGAGAACTCATAACTGCAGATTATAATAAACTGAATGCTTGGTCTTATTATGGGGAATCCCTATGAAACTGACTCAGTACACTATGTGTCTGTGTACACACTTACTTGACCAAGATTCGTCTCAATAATGTATGTTAGCATTTGTCTCGCAGCATGTGTTTGTGGGCTTCTAATGCATACAAATTTATTCCGGTTCTGTCTCTGTTTGGCTTTGTCGTTCGATGAAGAAATCTGCTGCGACACAGATTATAGAGCATGCGAGGCCACAAGAATGGGAATGCTAACATATGCTAATGTACGTGTTGATGCTCTGTCAGCGCTGATATGGCGAGTGGATTACCTGTGTTTCCTTCCATCTGATCCACTGAAAGTGCCTACAACTGAGGACACCCTATTGAGCTTTACATGAGCCACTGCTTTTGATATGCATTTATGCTAAGAGTGTTTGTTTGCTTCTTGAATTGAGTGATGAATATAGGTTTGTGATCTTGTTTAGCCTGTTAAAAACGAGAATTCTGCGAAAAAATTTCAAACCTTTTTTTAGTTCCTCTGTGGAACACAAAAAGAGACGTTTAACAGATTGTGTTCATGTTGCTGTTTTGTGCGGTTCCTTTTAGAATAGGTGTTGTGACCTCAAAACACTTTTTCCATAGTGCATGATTTGTAAACCAATATGTCATCCTTGTTTCTTTTTTTTTTAATCACATAACCAGCTCTATATGAATGGCTTTTCTGATGTAGTCATCCACTCAAGTGAAACCTGAGTCAAGATAAAAGACTTGAAGAAGCAGCTGGTGTTGGTTGCTTTAGCAAATATGTTTTTCACATTTGTTTTTAAAAGAATGCACCAATTTTTGGGGGAGGACTTTTAGCTTATTCATTCACTTTAGCTTTATCACCCAGAGTTAGATAAGTCCATACATACCATTCTCATCTCTGTGCGTGCCATAACTCTGTCTGACGCATCCACCGCTAGCCTAGTTTAGGATAAAGCCTGGATGTAAACAGATCATTCTAGCCTAATGCTCAAAAAGTGACAAAATAACGCCAACATTTTCTTATTTACATGTTGTGATGTGCACTAAGACCGACGGAAAATGAAAAGCTGTGTTTTCTAGACCGATATAGGATAGGAACTATACTCTCATTCCTGCATAATAATCAAGGGACTTTGCTACCATACCATTGGTGCAGCGGCACAATGATATTACACAGCGCCTTTAAATGGTTTAACTTTTGCACTAACTTTGGACACAAGTACTCACCCAAAGTTCCTAATTCCTGCAGCGTAAACGTGAATAAATGGAAATGAATAGGTCTCGGGCTGAAAGAAATGCAAAGTCACTCCTATACAGTAGAGGGCGCAGCTCTCACGCATGCTGCACTCTTACTTCAACAAAAACAAATAAATTAAACACATTGTTTCTTAACTAAAATATTTTTGCTTATTGGTATGGTTGAATTGGATTATCGAAGGTCAGCAGCAAAGACATTGGACTATAATGTGAGACTAAATACATAAAGTATATTTGACAAACACTGAATCTATTTATGTGCAAGTGAAATTCATAAATGCATGCTCACGTTACTACAATAACCATCATGTTTGGTCAGGACAGTTGTCAGTCAGTACATAGGGAAGCAAAGTAACTTGTTACTTTGAAAAAAGTAACAGTTATTTAGTTGTAACTTCAAAAGTAATGTTGCTAGTTACCCAAAAAAGTAATCTGATTAGATTACTTGTAATGCATTATCCTCAATGTTATCATTTTGCACAAATGTCGTTATTGGTAATTTTTTTTCTAATGAGCCTGGGTGTTTATAGTATGTATATAGTGAATGATGCTCACAAGTTCCAAAAAGTCCAATGAACATTCTATGTTTGAGCTTTGAGTGTGGAAGAATTTTAATTTACAAATATATTAATATACCACTACAAGTCGTACCGAATTTTTTTTTCAGCATCTTTGGTGCTTGAAGGTCTCTGGTCAACATTCACTTTCATTTGTACCTGGAAAGAGAAAATCATGATTTGTGCAAGAAATGAGTTTAAGAAAATACAATTTGTTGAAGGTTAAGAGATTTCAAGCCATTTAAACAATATTATTGTGGCTTGTGATTTTATTAACACTTATCTTGGAGGTTATTTATGTGAAAGACATAATAGAGAATTTCTCTGCAGGTGCTTAATTTCCAAACGCTGTATGAATGTGTATAATTGTTTTCTTTCAGTAGGTTCACTGTGCTGAGTAGTGTAATTTATCGTCATAATTGCTCTGGGTTAAACGAATTTAAGCACACAAACACACATGTAAGGCAGAATATAAGCCCCTCATTGTGTGCGAGGAGATTTCTGGGAAAGACATTAGAGATGGAAAAGCTATCTACACTGACCTGGAGAGATTGTCCATGTCAGACTCAGCCAACACACACACACACACGCCTTCATGAGTGTACACATGTGTATTAGCTAAGTTTAAACCCAAAACTATCAATTACAAATGTATTTGATGGCTCAATAAAACAGTAAACACCCATCAAGGGTCATGAGCCTACTTTAGAGAAAGTTTCCTATTTGATGTGAACGTTCAGTTTTTCAATTTGCGAAAAGATCATGTTTTTTTGAAGTTTGCAGAGACTGAAATAAGAGACTAGTTCCATAGCTTATTCATATTATCTAGAGAGCATGGGTGACATGCATATGCACAACATTGTTGAATTGTTCAGACTTTAAATTCTGATTTAAAGCCATTCAATTTGAATAAACATTGAAGTTTAAATAAACACCTGTGACTGCACATTAGTGCATAAACGAGATGTTACTTGGCTAGTTAACTGTATATTAAATACAATTGTATACATGTTAGTCATACTTTAATTATAAATATATCCAACTATGGGAATTTCACTGTAAAACATTGCATTTTGCATATCTTATTGCTTTTTCGGCTATTGATTAAAATTCACTAAAAATATACCAATCCAGAAGTGTTTATTATGCATTGATAAAGATATGTAGATTTTTAAAGTATGGAAAAGTACCTCTTAAGTCTTTTTTTAAGCCACTGAGTAAAAGATTCAAGAATCTGTAAATGAAAATGACTCCAACACACGACCGGCCTGAAGTCTCCCCATGCTGAAAAAAAAAGATTCATTACAGGAATCAAACCAAATCAGATACACTGTCTTGCATATTTTATCAGATTACACATTTCGTTGCCGTTATTGAATATTTATCTTGATAGAAATGCTTATTGTTCTCTATGATGATGTTTGTGTTTCTATTTGAATTCATTCTCTGGTTTAATCTACTTGGTAAACTAGTTAGGGTTTGACAAAAACATATACAAATATATGCTTAGTATTCAGTGGTGCTGATTGCATTATTGTTTTATTGGACAGGTGAGAGGACATTCTAATCTGTTTCAAGTCAGTTTGCTGAGAAATTGCTGAAGTGGCATCATGCCAATGTGTTCTTACACATGAGAGCTGCTCATTATCAACCACTGCTGTTAGCAGCATCTCAGGTTCTGATGCTTCACGCACACACTCCACTACATGCACCAACCATCGTCTCATGAGCGTATATAAACAAAAAGGGTCCATGCTTTTTTCCTTCAAAAAATAAGAGTGTGATGGCCTAACATTTGAGAATTAAGACTAAGAAATTAATATGTTAAATATTAGTTGTTGTTTTTTTGTGATGTAAAGTTAAAATATTAAAATAGTTTTCTCAAAGAATAAATTCACTTTTATATGAAAATTAGCCCAAGATTTAACCCTGCCCGCCATGAGTTTGAAGCTCAAAAAAGTGCATCCATCCATCATAAACATACGCCACATGGCTCCAGGGGGTTAATAAAGGCCCTCTGAAGGGGATTGATGGGTATTTTTCTTACACAAACCCATATTTAACATGTGAAATATCTAGCTTCCTCCAGACTGCCTTCCTTATTCAACTTGCGAAAAAATGTAACGCCTCTTGCAGTTCTAAGCGCTTGCGCAACACTCAACGTCATCCGTCGTGTCAGTTATGCTTTTTTCAGAAGTTGAATATGGAAGGCTGTCTGGTGGAAGCTAGTATTAAATATGGATATTTTTCTAGCACAAATGCATCGCTTTGCTTCAGGAGGCCTTTATTAACCCGACAGAGCCGTGTTGAGTATTTATAATGGATATACACACTTTTTTGAGCTTCAAACTCATGGACCCTGTCACTGCCATTATAAAGCTGGGAAGTATTGGGATATTTATTAATATAACTCTGATAGATTTATTAAAATAAAAACTGATAGTGTTTATCAGAATTAAGTCATACACCCAGATGGAAATCTTGGGATAATTATCATTTTAAAGTGAAATATTACAATAGTAAAAAAAATTATTTAGCAAATGTATTTAATAATATTATTATTGTTATATAGCCATATTGATATATAATAAATGTTTTACTGAATTGTGCTGTCCTTCAAACAAGCGTCGTAAAACACAAAAAAGTGGAATTTGTTTAAAGTCACAATTGTCGCCTCGATGGGTTATTTATTTAAAACAAAGGTGCAGCTTGATGACGCCATAAATGAGCGTGCATTCATGGGAGTCTGGCAGAAATAATCTTAATGATGAGCTAATGATTAGAAGCCATTAGAGCAGAATGAGGACACATCTGCGATACACACCAGCAGATTTTATGATGATAGTCGCCACTTCCGCTCTTCATTGTGTATGTGGGGTAGCACAGCACTGTATTCCATGGTTAAAACATTCATACTCAATACATCTGAGTGTGTTAAAAGTTATGACGTTACTCTGTGCGTCCGCTGTTGCACAGCAATCTATATCGATATGAGAATATCATATTAATAAAAATGGATGACTGTTGCATAAAATGCAATTCATTTTAAAATAAGTTGTAATATATCCAAACAGTTGCTCACCTGTCTAATAAAACACATAATATATTAAAGCGTCTTTGGTGTTTTCATGGTTTCTGAAATCAAGGGTAGCGCAAATATGACGTCATTGACAGGCGACGCAAGGACGCGGTCCGTAACACTGGTTAAAACTGCTGATTTCTCAGGATTTAAACATTGCTGGAAATGTTTTGGGATAATGTGAAGTACACAAGTCACCAAAATATATAACATTGTTCCAGTGGTTTGTGGAAACTTTAATCTACATATCTTACATTTTGTACCTTTAAGTCGCTTTTTAAATCCCAATTACAAAGTTCTGTCATGAATCTAGATAGTGCAGGCTGATTGTCCTTAACAGTGTAGCAGATCTATTGTGCCAAGACCAAACATGCATGACAGAAATAAAAATGTTATCAGAAATAAAACTATTTTGCTTTACTTGTTTGAAGGGCTGCATAATTCTGTT